>NW_015630351.1:9265-26211 GCF_001515625.1 Sinocyclocheilus rhinocerous | reverse complement strand
ATTTATCTAATGTATAATATACATATTGAATTAATTTTTTAAATATTAATTCTTTTTTTATATACATACATTTATAGCAAATGCAATATTATATACACACACAAATAATCTCAATCTAATTTATATAAATTTTTCTTATTTTATTTGTAATTTATTTACATTTTTAATTCTTCTTTCCATTACTATATTATGTTAATAAATATCAATTGTGTACTATTAATCAATATTGTACACAATAATCCCATTCAAGTCTATGTGATTAATGAGTTGGGTAAAAAAGTAATCTAAAAGTAATCAAAAAGTAGTCAGACTACATTACCTAACATGAGTAATCCAAATTATGTAGAAACGTTTATGGAAAACGCAAGGCAGTCAAAAGTCTTTTAACAATCGTAATTTCTTTTGTTTACTTTTATATTTTTGGTCTATCTTTGGATTTACTCTAGTTACCGTTCATCTTTAGCGTCTCCCCATCTTTCTGTTCCCATATTACCCAACAAGAGCTCCAAGGTAAACTCCATCCACCATCAACAACGCTCTTACTTACACACACCTCATCAACAAAGCTCTGCTATCTCTGCTGCTTGACAACACCTTAATGGAAAAATCACACTAAGCAAATGGTTTCTCTAATAACAATAAATTTCCTGTAAAATTATGAAGGGTACAGGACGTTTCCCTGGATCCATTTTGTCATGAATTCTAATTAAGGCCGGGCCGCACTGACGGGAGAGGAAACAGGGAATGCTGGGTCATCAGCGAGCGAGGGGAGATAGCGAGAGACGCTGGAACGGCGCGGCTGTGATTGATGCTGTGCTTGCCGGTCAGACTGAAGACACACACACGCTCATATTTCATCAACGGCAACACATCCCAGTGAGCTTCCTTTAGCAGCGTACAGGGGAAGCTCGTAGAGATGTCTATTATGTCACAATAAACATTTCCAGTGCATATTCGGGAAGCTCTACAGGTGAAATACAGCTCTGCGCTAAAAGCCTATGAGGACGGCACTAAAAAAAATATGACAAGGTGAGCAGAAATCCTACATACATAACTCAGATTTGAGGCCAGCAACAACGACCAAGTCCAGCGGATATGTGTTAAGATCATTTGCTGCTGAGACTTTGTCCAAGGCCCTGGTGGAAATGTTTTGAGCTCAGAACGTGTTTATTTTACTGCCAGAAGTGTTTTAGATAGAGAGAGGAATACTGATAGAGGGAAGTGAGACAGAAATGAATGTGGTGTTGTTTCGCCATCTGGTGGTTGCATGCTGTAAATTGAAGTTAATGTTAGACTGTGCATTAAACTTGATTAGTTTAATTCAATTCAACTCATTTGTATATTTATAATACACTTTGTGTCAAAACAGCTTTTTAGAATACAGCTGGTCAGATTGTAAAAACCAGTCAGTTTCACACTGCTAGAGCTTTGTAAGCCATTGCAATGTTTTGCAATATTGTACAGGGCAGATTAAAAAAAAAATTACAATTTATTTTAATCCCATGCATTGATTCATTTAATTTCTCACCAGTGTTTCGAAGCAGAATGAAATTATTTTAATTTAATTTAATAATTTAATTACTTTTAATTTAGTCTTTTATTGCATTACTTTTATTTTACTTTATTACTTTTAATTTATTATATTACATTTATTTTACTTTATTACTTTTATTTTAATTTACTTTATTGGCTCTTTGTGGCAACTAGCTTTTTTGCTTTTTACATTTTATTTTATTTCAGTTAAAGTTAAGTAACATTTTTATGGTTTTATTTAACTATAATAACAACCTTCCAAACAAACTCAAAACTAGAAAAATAATACAAAAAATATTTTATTTTTAATTATTAATTTAAAATATTTTTAGAATAATATGATTGAAGTTTACCCTATTCAGTGCAATATATGCTAACAAAGGCTTAAAAGAAAAAAAAAACATTTCATATAGTAAACATGCATTTTGTTTCCAGTTTGAAAACGGACCATTTAATTCTATTCAATTTTAATTATTTGTTGAGCATTTTAATCACTAACAACATGTCGATGGTAGTTTAATGACAGTAATAGACACAGAATGATAAAACTGGTCATGTTTGTGTGAATGTCACGATATTTTACCGTGCTTTTGTCTTTCAGGAGTTTCTCAATCACTTCGATCAGATGCTCTTTCTGATCCGGGTCCAGACTGGAAGACAAAATCAGAGACCTCTGTAAAACACTCGTTCGTTAACATTCAGCGGCCACATCTGTGTGAATGCGTGTATTACCTGTAGAGCTTCTGAATGGCGTGAGCGGCGGTTTTCCGGACGTAAGGTGAAAGGTCGGTGGCTGCTTCTTTGATGGCCAGCATCATGATGGGCACGATGATGGGAACTCTGATGCTGGACAGGACCCTGAGAGCGCTCGCTCTGATCAGCTGATTGGGATCCTGCACACACACCAATGATAAAAAAAAAAACATGTGTAAGCTGAGTGTTAGCTGATCCAAAATACAGGCAAAACGTTCATGCACAAAAGGCCGGAGAAAAATGGGAGGAGACAAGGGCTGCACGATTTAAAATGTGATTAAAGAAATTCAAGATTTGCTATGCTTATTTGTAGGGCAGCAAAATTTGTGATTATCTATTAATATGGCTGTATAATAATAATAATAATAATAAAAATAATGACTATTAATATTGTTGTTGTTATTATTACTAAATAAAAATTACTATTACTACTATACTATATATTATATTAATAAAAATGCTTTACTGTATATTCTATATAAATATTTTACTATATATATTAACACTAAAATAAAAATTGTGTATTTAAGCAAAACTATGCAATAAGAAGATTTTATTTCACATTACATTACGACTGTAAAATTAAAATACTAATATTTATGGTGTCTTAATTTCTTCATTTTCAAATGTTAAACCATTAAACTTGCATATTGGTGGAAGCCATTTTTGTGTTTTTAAAACACAATGCTGAAATAAAATATGTTTAAAGTAAAAATATAAAACATTACTAAATAAAAAGATAATAATAATAATAATAATAATTTGTTTGACAGTACAACTGTAAAATTACAATACTAACAATTATGGCTGTTTTAATTTCTTCATTCTCAAACATCAAACCATGAAACTTTATTTTGACAGAAAAGTGCAGTGTATTTATTTAACTGAATTGCAGCCTTTGTGATTTGATAATCGGACAAAGCCATAACGTAATTTTGGTTTTATTTTGATGAATCATGCAGGCCTACTGAGGGGGCATCATGTAAAGCACAAAAAGAGCATCATGAGAGAGGAAAGTGGCGGGACTTACCTTGAGTGCCCGCTGAAAGGTGCTGATTGACAGGAGGGCGAGATCCTGCTGTTCCTCTGCGTACCGGACGAGGTACACGTACACCAGCTTCTTCAGCTAAAACATGCATACACAAATGAACTAAACATTCAAAATTGTCCAGTTCTTCATCATTATTCTGGGTTAATTTGCTTTTCCTACAGAAACACAGATAACTTTAAGAAGTAGATAAACAATCATCATCCAATCCCAGCTTTAACAAACTCATTTGCCATCTTAATATCTCCGAGTCTATCATGAAACAGTCTGATCAGCTTGTGCTCAAAGGTGAAGGGTCAAAGGTCGGCTCTCCGTATAATTGCGTCCAGCTCTTGGGGTGACGAGAGGTCATTAGCGATCAGGGAGTCACGACAACGCATTCCATCATCATCACCACGGCGATTACCAGCCAAATGGAAAAACATCACTCACTTCATAAAGAGAGACATTACCCATCTGCCCCTCTGGTTAATCACATTTACATACAGTGGCCTGCTGATCAGGAATTGGAGCAGCCGTGCGCATGTTAATTAGACAGCGACTAAATGAACCGCTGGCATTTATGAAGCAGAATTATATGAGGAACAGAAAAACAAACCTGATGGATAGAGGGATTGCTTTTTTCATGCAAGATTGTTGTTGCTGGGTCATTTATAATAGGGCACAAATAACCCAAAAACAAGCTAAATTAGATCATAAAACTTGCACTCTGTGGATTAAACCAGAATTTCAAGGGCCTCAAGGGGACCCACCCGAAAATAATTTTCAATGTTACTGCATAATTTAAAAAGAAAAAATAGCAAAATTATTTAAAAAGTAAACATAACAAAGTAAAAAAAAATATATATATATAATATAACCAAGGAGGGGCGGAGCTTACTGAAGGGTCAAATACATGAGTGTTTGTGTGTGTATGTGTGTGTGTCTGTGTGCATGTGTATGACCCTGCAGTGAGTGGATCAATGGTCACACCTGTGGTCTCATCTCGTGTGCCGGCGTGTGCTTGTGTGTGTGTGTGTGTGTGTGGATCAATGGCAGCATCCCCACGTCTCTGAGCTCCAGAGAGCAACAGCGTTTAGTACACAGCTGCCCAGTGCGGAGCATCAGACGTGGGGGGAGGACAGAGAGAACGTGACTGGATCCTTGGACTACCAATTACACACTGGCCCCTCAAAACACCAGCCGTCTTCTTCAGTCAGGACATTTTTCCCAACCACCTCTCATGTCTTTCCATCAATCTGTCCAGACAATCTTCTTTCCATCTAAACATTCATTCTTAAGCAACAAGGGCTTCCCTGTCAGATGCCTGATCAAAAATAACCCCCATCTACAGGGGTCCTCACAGCTGCCGAACACCTGTGTTCAGGAGTCGTTTTTCAAGCTCAAATTAAAGCAAAAAGCGCAGTGAGGAAAACTCATTTGAGCGTGTCAGTGCGTTTTATATCATTTCTTACCTCAATGTTTTTGCTTGCAACATTCTTCACCACTGCTGGGAAAAGTTCAGAAGCATTCTTTCCCTTGGCAATCAACTACATAGAGAGAAATAAATATGTTAATGAGACAGAATGAAGCAACACACTGATGCTGAGTGAATGTATTCATAAAATCAGAGACTAAATCTTAAAGGGATAGTTACTTCAGCCAAAAATAAAAATTGTCATTTACTCACCCTCAAGTCGTTCCAAACCTGTATGAATTTATTTCTTCTGTTGAACATCAAAAACATTTATTTTGAAGAATGTTGGAAACCAAACAGTTGTTGGTTCCCATTTACTTCCATAATATAGAAAGAAAATATACTACGGAAGTCATTGGGACCAGTAAATGTTTGGTTACCCACATTTTTTATTTTTGGGTGAACTATCCCTTTAATACCAGATCACTGTCTCTCAGAATGACATACCCCAACTATCCTCTTCATGGCCTCCAGCTTCAGAGACTCTTTGTTGCTTTCCAGCATCTCTTTCAGATCTTCATTCCTGCAGAGAAACCAAGGACTCAGCATTACAGCAAATTCACCATGCTAACCATATAGTTTTACTTAAAATAAAAGTAGGGCTGTCAATTCACTCCAAATTCCATGTCAGTAATTTACCATTATTCACTCTTAGTTAACAGCTTCAATTATTTTATTGTAAATGAAATAAAAATAAAATAATATCTGTATTATCCACATATTATATTGTTTTACCTGCATGTCATGTTACAATTAACCGACATCAGAGAACTGTGAACATACAAATGTTTTTTTTTAATTATTATTATTATTGACTTAAAATCTCAGTAGGTAATTCAAGTAAATACTTTAGGTTGTTTCGACTGACAAAAACGACAAATATCCCTTGCCTACAGCACCAAAATCACAGAATTCATGAAAAATCATCTCAATTCAAGCTAATGGAAGACAGTCGAAGACATATTAGATTACTCTGAGCGAATGCTGATCATTCCTCTATCTACACAGTGCTGTCATTTACATACGTATCATGTGAGAGCCACAGTCTTCAGACAACTTGAAGATAGTTTGCTATCATGTCACAGAGATATAGAGGAGCTATTATTTAAGCTTAAGGAATAGAACTAGAATATAAGGATGTTCATACCATGTGAATGTTTGAATGAATGAACGAATGAATAAGACCACTGTGAGAATAAAAAAAAAAAAGATCCGTGCCTAATTTTTCCATCTCCAAAACATGCATCGTTTCAAAGTGGTTGAAAAACAAAAAAAAGTGGGGTTTCTTGGCTTTACTTGAGCATTTCTCCTACCCTCTGCTTGGTTTCTCCTCATTACCGCTGCTGTGGTTGTTGGTCAGAGCCTGCTCCTCCGAGCTGAAGTCTGATTTCAGTGTGAGCTGAAGGTTCTCGGCCGAAACGAGAGCGTTTCGCATCACTCCGACGGCCTCCAAACGCAAGCTGCCCAATCCTCCGTTCATCTTACACGTGTACAGAATTACTAAAAATCACAAACCACAGCAGTAGAGAAGGTCAAGATGATCCATACAAAGCCTTGCATAGAGCCATTCATTGCAAGAAGTTCCTCAAGCCTTGTTTATCTTGCTTAACCATTCAAACACGATTATGAGATCGTCCATTTCTCCAAACCAACCTAAAAGAAGAGGTCGAAGAAGGGAATGAAAGCCAACGTCTACTGGTTTCTTTCTTTCCACCGATGCTGTCGAGAAGACCAGAGAGGTACAAGACAGCACTATCCTCCTGACTCGATCATCTGGTTAATGGCCATGTGCGGCAGTCGCACAACCATCCAGTGTGACCATCACACACCAATTAGATCCATGAGCGCTGAGAGACCAGCGAGGGTACAATGGTTCACTCTTATCATGGACTGAAGGCTGAATTCCCTTCATTTCCTTCAACATTCTGCTGAGATCCGGTCAGTTGGCCAAAGAAACTTCTCGCTTTCGGTTCTCCGTTAGAGAATGATGAAGCCTTGGGTATCGATTAGATTGAGAGATGCTCAACCTCAGAAGATCCAAAGCTTGCAAGCTGCGTCGTCCCTTTGAGTGCCGGTTGCGACTTGTATCCAATAAAGGAAGTGGGTAAAACGGAAAGGAAGTCCATTGAGGTCAAAAGAGCACCATCTAAAGTGCTGAGGCGACTCATATCCACTCCAGACGTGGTAATTCTTCGTGGCTGTGGTCACCTCCCTTTAGAGGAAGCGTAAAGGCTCTTATCTTCAGACCGAGGCTTTCATCACCTCCGCAGAACCGCGCTTTTCGCTTGTGTTCGTCGTTCACGGCAGCTCTGCTTTTCCTGATAACGTGTAACTTCCTCCTGCCAACCAAGGCAACAAAATATAACAAGTCTGAAACAAAATTCAAACCCAAATAGTAAACCGGAGACAGGAACGTGAAGAATATTTTTGCAAACATGGCCAGGCGAATGTGCTTTACGCTGGTTGAAAATGCTGGATTGAATCTGTTGGAATGAACAAGAATCACTCAAATGTTGTTCATTCTGTGGAACACAAAACAATGCTTTTGGCTCTTTTTACAGTTCATAGTGAATACTGGCTTTAAAGCTGCAAAAATGTCCAAAAAAAGGCACCACAAAAGTAGTCCATACAACTTGTGCAATATATTCAGAGTCCTGTCAAGGCATTTGATAGCTTTTGAAGAGAAACAGACCGAAATGAAGCCATGATTTACTGATAAACCTCTCTTCTAGTGAGCTGTTGACTCCAATACTGCTGCAACTGAATCACTGAATCAATGAGTTTAACCTGAAAACTGGAGCAGTTAAAGGTGGGGTAAGCGATTTCTGGTAGCCAATGTTGACATTTGAAATCACCAAAACAAACACGCCCCTACCCCAAAAGGGTCTTGCCCCTATTTTGATAGCTCCGCCCCACACATACGTACACAACCCAGGCAACGATTAGTTCTGTGAAACAAAGCAAAACCAATGTTACACCGTGTCTACACCGGACGCGAGTGGTACGGCGCGACAAAATACTATAGAACTCATTATAATCAGTGATGCTGTCTACACCATAGATATATACATATCTATGGTCTACACTGGATGCAGCGTGACACGACAAATCCCCGACAGAAAACTGCTGCCGGGTTCTATTTATGACGTGCTGACACAAATTTCAAATGGTTTTCAACGGTCGTTTCTTATCTATGCACAATCAGCTTGTAACACTCCAAAGAGAAAAGAAAACTTGAAATCGCATCATATGACCCCTTTAAAGCTGTCCAAATGAAGTTCTTAGCAATGCATATTACTAATCAAAATTAGGTTTTGATATATTTACGGTAGGAAATTTACAAAATATCTTCATGGAACATGATCTTTACTTAATATCCTAATGATTTTTGTCATAAAAGAAAAATCGATAATTTTGACAGATACAATGTTTTTTTTGGCTATTGCTAAAAACATACCCAAGCGACTTAAGACTGGTTTTGTGGTCCAGGGTCACATATATCCAGTGGTTAGTTCCACAGAAGAAAGAAAGTCATACAGGTTTGGCACAACAAATAAAGGTGAGTAAATTATGATCATTTAAATTTTTTGGTGAACCATCCCAACAGTGTTGTTATCCCTGCATCTCATTTTTATGCATCTCTCTCCTTCCTCATGAGTTCAGTCTTCTGCTTGCAGTCATGTGAGAGTGCCAATTCAGTTAGGCCTAAATAAAATTAACCATTCTTCTGTTAATAGCCATCAACATACCAAAAAACACACACACACACAAACCACCATCAGCTACAAGAGAAAACCAGCATCTTGAAATCAAGAAGCAGAGATGAAACAATATTACAAACAATACTCTGTTAACAACAGAAAGGAATCCATACAATCTAGTACCAGCGAATAAATAAATAACAACCAGCAGTGAAGTCTTTTTGCCACATAATAAATGACACGATTCTCTTACGTCCCATTAGATTAAACAATTAACAGGCTCATTAATGTAGGAAGCAGCAACAGACTTCCTGTCATTCAGTACTGTAATTGTTGGAACAGATCCCTTAAAGCAAAATAGAGTTAAGATCCCACAGGACGGGCACATGAGGGTTTGACGTCAGCCCAGTCTACAGCCTTCACAAAGAGTCTGGAGAAGACAAACACTGAGGCCGAGTAGATAAACACTAGAGACAATACAATGTGTAGATCAGTCGTCCTGTGAGTTCCAGGCAGCACCTTATGAAACACCTTAAATAATAATGTTATTTAGAAGCCAGAGTGACCCAGGTCTAGTTTCACTAATACTGATGTGATATATCTGCACCAAAAGGATAGATGGGTCTCTGATATTACAGGCATACTGACCCCTGGAGGAGAGGGAGGGCATGAGATTGCAAGACAACACAAGATTTAAAAAGCTGAACCACCAGACAATTATGGGATGTTTTTTAGCAATATATATTTTTATTTTGCTAGAAATTAAATTCAATATATTATATTGTAATATATAATTTTATTTGCATTTTCTCTCTTTTTTTGCTACATTTTTTTCTTTTTAAAAACTATTTTTTTTCCCTTTAAAATTATTTTTCCATATATAAAATATTCTAAATCAAAAACATTCTAAAGAAGTCAATACAAGTACATATACATTATATAGAGAAAGAAAAATATTAAATATTATAAATATTAAATTAACTATTATATACATATTAAATAAATGTTATTATATAGCTCCAGTTTTGCTAGAAATATTTCATATTTAAATCAAATTAAATTTTCATATAAAAATTGTGTGTGTATCTATTTATCTATCTATCTATAACTTTATTTATCCTCTGATAAATATGCTATATATAAATAATGTAACTCCATAAACTCATAAGCATACTTTTGCTGGAAATATTTAATATGTATATCAAATGTAATATGTTGGGTGCATTTATATAGGCCTATATAAAAAAATTTACTTCATAAATTCATAGACACTTTTGCGACAGAACAATGTTTTTAAAAAAAAAATAGGGATTGGTTTGTGGTTTATCACATTCTTATCGCAAAACCCTCACACAAGACATGTTTGCAAATTCGACAGAACTCTTAAAATCAAATTATGTCAGTCAGGCAGGCAGACAATATCTTGGTGACAACTTTTGCAAAAAGACAGAAAAACGAACATTTAAGTTCTCAAGACATACAATTTTATATGCATTTTTTTAGATATAAAATTGTGAGTGACAACACAAGGCTGACCCTGACAAATCTGTGAACTGCCCCAAAACTCTCTCACACTGGCCTTTAAGTAAGAACTCTGTGAGGCTGCTTAATCTTCTCTTCATGCAAATATTACACAGGCAGTTGAACTTGTAAATGAAGTATAATAGTTCCAACCTAACATACCAACCCACAATATGTTTAACAGCCCAAACTAGCAGCTCACAAAAAGGAGGCGTGTCCCATCAACCTATACTCTAGTATCACACAGGACAGGGCATCACCTGACACCCAAACATGCACAGAAACATTCTTCTTCATATGCTAGAACTACACTTTTCACACAGTAACCACTGTGGAAACTGAAACGCATAGTAAATAAAGATCATGTGAGCGTGTGTTCCGGGTTCCTTACTTCTTGTAGTCGGCGCTGAAGAGGCTGGAGGCGGCCCCGCCGCTGCTGATGCTCCCGGGGATGCTGCTGTTCTCCTGCGCCGCGTCCACGCCGGACTCCACCGAGCCCTGCTCGTTATACGACACACTGTTGGCGGACATCCCGAGCATTTACCCCGATTCACACTGATCACAACTGCACCGCAACCTTATTTATCCTCCGATAAACGCAGATGTGCTTTAACGATGCTGCGTTTCTACTTTCCACTGAATGGATCGAAAGAAAAAAACTTTTTTACTCCTGACGTGCAACTTTTTTCCTCTTCCACGCAGAGGCGGAAGTGAGCTGGAGTCACATGACCGTCACATGACAGCAGCGTGACGAACACCAAACACACACGCACACTACACTTTTTTCTTGTTCTGTTATGCAATTATTGTCATCTCTGTTCTGTTTATAAGCATAATTAAAAAAAAAAAAAAATTTTAAAAGAGAGAATATTACCAAAAAAAAAAAATTTGTTTCTTGTTCTGTTATGCAATTATTGTCATCTCTGTTCTGTTTATAAGCATAATAAAAAAAAAAGAGAATATTACCAAAAAAAAATAACTTTTTTCTTGTTCTGTGACTATATTTTCCATTTAAAATATTTATATTCTGTTTTATAAATTAATTTATTATCGTATTTTTATACCATTTTATTATACCTATTAATTATTAATTAGGTTACAGCCCACAAACTTTCAAATTAAAAGAGAACTCTTTCTAGTTTTATTTATTACAAATATTTAATCTGCAATCCCACACTCACAAACAAACCTCAAACTATGAAAAATAAAGTCCAATTTTGTCAGAAAAAGCAACCAAAACGGCCAAATATGGAAGGTTTACCAAATATCCATTTTATAACAAATTATATAACAAATCATTACTACATTATTCTTTAATGAATATTTTTTTAAAACAACATTTAAATGTAACTCTTAAATAAAAACATATTTAAACAATGCACATTATTTGTCCCACATTATTTTACATTAAGCACTCCCTATCAAATAACACATTTATTATTTGTTTACAAACAATTATATTAACGTAATTGAATAATTTTAAATAAATACTTATATTAATATAAGTAATTAAATATAATTTAATAATATTAATATATTTTTTCAACAATATGCGTTTTTTAGCGTGGCGAAGGCTAAACACACATCCGTCTTCTCTCTTGTTCTACGACTACATTTTCCGTAGGCTATTTGTATTCATTTTTCTAAATTACTTTATTTTTTGCATTTTTATCTCATGTTATTATTCTCATTAATAATTTCTGTTTTTATTTATTAATAATCTTATTTTATGATCCTAATTAATTATTAAATACACCCCCAAACGTCCTCTCTCACTCTTTGTATTTTTATATTTTTCTTTATTAATTATTTAACGGAGCATTAAACTTTCTTAAACGGGGGATGTAATATTTTGTCAGCCCCTTATAAAAAGTACTGTGATGGTTATTATGATATAATGATGTATCAGATGGTAATACCGTGGATAGAATTGATCATATAATGCAGGCAATAAATGATGTATAATGTGAGTGTTATTTTTTCCATTTGAAGTGCCTGAAAACCCGTAGCGATTCTCATAATAACCAGCAGATGGCGACAAATCCTAGTTAAAAATATTAGTACGTGTCCTGTTTTTGTCACGTGCTGCTGATGATCTAAAAGACCACTAAATATATCTGTCAACGTAATAAATCGCCCATTTCACTTATATATTTTATATACTAAAGTAAAAAAAAAAATAAAAAGAACGTGACTTTTCTAGCTTTTTATCCGCAACAAAACCCTCACACGCTCAATCACACGTATTTACTTCATCTCTTTGTTTGACCCTTTCTTTTCTCCTCACCTCCATAAATGACCCTAGAGTCACCTTTACTTTGAAAAGCTTTTGGAGAGGTGAAGAGTTACTCTTTAAACCGGAGCAATCAGATGATTGTTGACCAGAGCTGTAGTGTCTCATTGTAAGACTCTGAACATCTGAAACAGGTACGGCTAGTTTGAGGAACGTTTTATCTTGTAATGTTTGTAGAGCAGAAGGCCACAGGTCTGACGGTCTCAGGGTCAGTTAACAGACACGTTTACAGTGTTTACAGGAAGACAACAGCTTCAGAATTCACTGTGGGTCATTAAGACATCATCGATTACCTCAAAATAATTACTGCTGTGCTGACTGTAAAATATCTGAGGTTTAGGAAGACACACACACACTTAGCAGAGAGAGGGGGGGGGGAATGTGGCTTTATTACTGAAAAGACATCACAGGATGTCAGATTATTTATGCCTTTGATACAAGACAAAATCTTCAGTGTTTGTCTTTTTGTATGGGCAAGAATAAGAAGTTAGTTTATTTCTAGTAAATCTGCAATCCCACACTTACAAACCTCAAATTATGTCAAATAAAGCCCAGTTCTGTCAGAAATAGCAACCAAAACAAATTTAACCAAATAACCATTTTATAAAAGTATGTAACAAAATAACTCTGTATTATATAGGCTACATTTTAAATTCTACATGAATTCTTTAATGTATATTTTTAATATGAATATTAAAAAAAAGATATTAAATATTAAAAACATATTTAAAGAATCGAAATTATTTTACATTAAACACTCAAATAATAAAATTATTATTTTTTACAAATAATTATAATGTAATTTTATACTTTTAAATAATTATAGCAATATTATATTATATAGTTTTACATTTATTTATATATAAATGCAATTTAATAAAATCAATATAATTATTCAACAATATTTTTTCAGCATTATCTTTGATTTAGAAATATCAACACTAAAGAACCATAATAAAAATTAACCAGACAAAATAAAACAGCAAATACACATTAGAAAAAATAAATGCGTACAATAATAATTACAATAATACAATAATAATTATTTAAAAGATATTAAATATTAAAAACATATTTAAAGAATCGAAATGATTTTACATTAAACACTCAAATAATAGAATTATTATTTTTTACAAATAATTATAATTTGATCATTTTAAATAAATAAATATAGCAATATTATATTATATAGGGCTGTATAAATGCAATTTAATAAAATCAATATAATTATTCAACAATATTTTTTCAGCATGATCTTTGATTTAGAAATATCAACACTAAAAAATAAAACAGCTAATACACATTATAAAAATATATGCGTACAATAATAATTATTAAAAAATATATTTTATTGTACAATATTTATTTATTCATATTACATACAATATATTCTTCATATAATCCATTTAAAACTTTTATTCCTCATTTCATCTGCTATTAATCAACAAACACACATCTGTTTGTCATGAAGACATTTATTACCACTTTCAAGCTGCACAAATCAGAGCAAATGTCTGTTCTTACAGCGAAAGCACTTCCCTGTCAATGGGTTTATAAAGCGCTTTCAGTTTATTTGTGATGAATTATGATAATCTGGGTATTAAATTATGAAAATACACTGAGCAAAAGTCAAAAAGTCTAACTATGTAATGAATTAATACACTGATTTCTCTGAAGTGTGTAAACATCGTGACAGTGTTCTGTGTGTTTGAGCCAGTGGGGTCAGTAATACCTGTATTATTAATATTATTATAAAACAGTCCGTCACTGGTGAAGCATACTTGAATTTAATGAAATATTAACAATATAACAGTTGTTCATCATAAAAGTGTTGAACACTGAAAAATAAATTTGGACATTTTTTGGAAAGGATTTGGAAACATACTCTCTGCAGGGTAACAGAGATATGCTTTTCATGATAGATAGAATGGTATAGAGAAACACAAGAGAGAGAGAGAGAGAGAGAGAGAGTGAGAGGGATGGATTGAGTTTTATTCTCTGGAAGAAACAGGAAACTGAGATGCCATTTCCTGATATTCCCATTCATGCTTGGCAGTGTGTGCCACAGTGATCCGACTTTATCCAAGCTGGAAATATAAACACACTGGACACGTTTTTGTTCTTTTCTCTTTCCCTTCATTTTGTTCCTTTCCGAAAGTAGGGTTTTTCTTTCTAGAAAAGAAGTGAAAGATTATTAAGAACTTCGAAGGTTTTGATAGATTTATTGGTCAACTCACTGAGAAATGAGACTAGTTTAATTTTTATTTTGGGCACAAATTCTAAAAGCTCATTCTAAATGTGCAACATGCACTCTCAGAAAAAAATAGTTTATTCTGACATATGAAAAAAAAATTGTATGACTCTGTACTGTATGTTTCCATTTTCTTCCAATAGGGGGAGTAATTAATCTATATAGGTATTTATAGATCAGCATATTTATTTAAACATTTCAATATTTATTTTATTTATTTAAATATTTACATTTTAAAAAAAAGAAAGAAAAAATTTATAAAAAAATCCCAATATTCAAATAGATTTACACAGGTTTAAAAATCACAGGTGTCATTGAATTATGTGCATTTAGTTTATTTATTACATTTTTTTGCATCGAGGAATTAAGTCAAAAGGTACACTTTTGTACCTTTTAGGTACTAATATGTACACTTTAGGTACTAATATGTACCTTAAAGGTACCAATATGGACTGTTTAGGTACAAAGGTGTGCCTTTTGAAAAGGTACCGCCCCAGTGACAGCTTTTGTAGCTTTTTTTCTGAGAGTGTGTGAGTGGTATTTCAGATTTGATGTGAGGAAGTTAAAAGTTAGAAGTGTTGTTTTTAGGCAGAACAGGTCTTGATTTAGACGTTGGATTGATACGTAAGGATGAGATCAGTGTGTGTGAGCTGGGCTGGTATTGTGTGTGGTTGTGTGCGCTGAAGTGTGTTTAAACAGTGATCAGCAGCTGAATGTTCCTGAACTGCTGCTCAGAGAGGTGAAGCAGAGAGAGCGAGAGCTCAGCATTAACCCTTTATCTGTCCCTCTGTCCTCTGACCTCTGCTCTCTTTCACCTGTCCTCCCTCTTTTCCTCTGTGGAATCTCAAGATTGTCCCGTCAGTTCATTCATCCTCCACCAGTCAAGCTGTAGTGCTGAATAACACTGAATGAACACTAAACACTTCATTATGCACACCATTACTGACTACACAAAACAACTGCATACTTCACTTTACAAAGACATACAAAACACAATATTTGCAGCACACTTCACATTAGCCACTGTGGGTCACGTAACCTCAGAGAGCCAGACTTCTCATCTATGCCACACACACACACACACACACACACACACACAGAAGGAAAGAGAGAAACTCAATTGTTTTACCATCTCAAAGTGGACCGGTGTTCCCAGCAGAGACATGGCAGAGAAGCACATGAATCTGTGTGTCCTGATGATAAATGAAGTGCAGACGGTCATTCAAAGTGGGCATTCGCTACAGATAAACTTACACACCTGTTAAACACATGCACAGAAACACACCGACTGTCAAACAACATCAGGAAGATCTGCCCTGAAAAGACAGAGAAGCCAAAGTCTAGACAAAATTATTTTTAAAATTAAATTTGGACACACCAAAACATAACCGACTTGCTAAAAAACAGTGCTTCTCAACTGGTTTTGCTTCAGGACACAGATGTCATAGTTCATTTTACAAAAATCAAACAGTTAAAACAAACATTGAAAAAGGGACTTTAAGATGGGCTCTTCTGACCAATAAGAAACCATCTAGCAACCACCCAGATCACCCTAGCAACCACAGAGTTCAGTTTAAAGGATGGTCCACTGACCCGGGGCCGAGGAGAGAGTTTCAGGTCTCATGCAGTGCAAACTTAAACATTTGGTTTTCTGTGATGTTTTGAATGTGTTGTTTTGCAAATTCTGCTGAATTTGGTTGATACCAAAAAAGTAACGACAAAAACAGGTAATGCTATTTAGCTGGCTAACACAAAGCTTGTAGAAATTGTGAGAATGATAGGAGTGTGTATTGAATGTTTATATATAATGCCATAAGTTTGCATTATTTTCATGTTTTTCATCATGTGTTTTCTTTGTTTTGTATTGTGTATATATTATTTTATAAATAATATAAAATGATTATATTAATATAGTAATGTAAAATAAATATAATCCAGATCAATTTCGTGTTTTACATTTTGTGCTCTTCATTTTATCTCTGCTCACAGAAATAATAAGAGTGTCTTCAATGGGTTGAAAATTATATTTAAAAAAAACAGTAATGTTTTGCACTATATGCCATAATTGTAAAATTTTTATCTTGTTTTAATAAAATGCAAACACACAATGAAAATTATTTATTAATTAAAAAATTAGTAAAATCAAATAAAAAACTTAAATATCTTTGTTTTTTGTTGTGGATAGCTAGCTAGCTAACTAGATATGTTTTTATAATTAATAAATAAAATCAAAATTATTTTAATAATATAATAATGTAAAATAAGTCAATTTTATTTGTAATGTGTCTTTTCTGTTTTGTGCTCTTCATTGTATCTGCTCACAGGTCAGATAGATATTGTTTTTATAAATAAATAATATATATAAAATAATTATAATATAACAATGTAAA
>NW_015630351.1:4734-7664 GCF_001515625.1 Sinocyclocheilus rhinocerous | reverse complement strand
TTAATTTATATAATTTATAATATGCACTAAAAAGTTATTTTTAATGTTTTTCATACATATCACTGAATGCTGATATCATTTAATATAAAATATTATTAATTTATAATATGCACTAAAAAGTTATTTTTAATGTTTTTCATACATATCACTGAATGCCTGGTCATATGATATCATTCTGTGACATTCTGAATGATTATCTCTCTGTTATCTCTTTTTAAAATCTGATAACTGCTAATAATTAATTAACAATGTGAAAACATTGCAAATGCTGACATGCAATCGTTCAGGTCTGATGGGACGACTTTGGAAAGATGATGTTACCTGTCACACTTCTGCTGACAACATCCATTGTTGCCATGGAAAAATAAAATCCATGCGCATACACACTCGCTCATAAAACACATCCCAGAATGCAGCAGGGAAATGATGTACAGTGGACAGGAAGTGGTGCGGATGTGAGTAAGTGTGCAGAGAAACTCCTGAGGAAAGCTAGGGGAAACTTTAGAGAGTGGGAGAGAAATGCCAACCAATAACTAACATCATCAACAGCCACCGGCTAAATTTACACCTCAGCAGGAAGTGACCTCATGGCCTACATCCTGTCCTGTCTCGCGGCTCTTTTACCCCGGACAGGAAAGAACCACCCAGCGCACATAACCCGTTCCCTCTCGGTAGACGTCGTGCTCATCCAGGCCTCATGAGCGTACGATCTCAGGGTCAGGAGTGTGTGTGTGTGTGTGTGTGAGTGAGTGATTAGTTTTACATCCTGAGGGCCATCAGACAAGATTTCACAGCCCCGTAACTCTTAAGAGTCTCTCTTTCTCGTGATCTCTCTGCTCTGTTGCCTCTTTTCAAAATTATCCATATGAAAGTCCATGTAGATATTGAATGGCAGGCTGATATTAAAAACCTCACTCACAGTTACGTGATTTTGACCCTGCAGGCTTAAAAGAACAAGATGGATGTTACAACGTGTAGAAAGCAACTCCATAAAGCAGCAACAGGAATCTACAGGGGGCAGACAGAAAGAATGAAGCTTGATCCATTCATTTTAATATTTCAGTCTGTGGTAAACATTAAAAAACTGATCGTTCCGGTCCAGATCTTTGCTAAGCTGAAGTTGCAGGTCAGAGTTTACTAAACTTGAACTTTGTAACACAAAAAAAGACGAAAGTGCTTCCAGCATAAGTATCATGCTTGAATTTTGCTTTTAATGAAAGGCGTTTCCTTAATATTTGTTTTAATATTACATATTTGTTTAACAATAATAATAATAATATAGAGTTGTGTAATAAACAAATAAGACATATTTTAATATTTATTTGTATAATAACTTGCAATAATAATAATAGATATTATTAACATTTGAAAAATATGTATTAATATTGTTAATATAATCTATTTAGTATTTAGAATTAATATTATATAAAATATATATTTATTTTAATCAGCTATATATTTACACTCAAAGACAAGCTACAAAGAAAGAAAGAAAGAAAGAAAGAAAAGATGGGTATAACGATTCCAAATATAAAATCTAAAAAAAAGTATAAAAATATGTTACATTCTATTTATTATGTATTATAAAATATAAATATTGTTCAAAAAAAGAAAGAATTGTATAAATAAATCTAAATAAAAATATTATAGATATATTTAATTTTATATATAATCTTTAAAGTTATGGTATATATAAAATATTATATACATTTAATCATTCAAAATAAAATCTTTCACAGTACAACATATAATAACATAAGTAGATAAATCACTCCACAGTTACAGAAGAGTCACTATATATGTATATCATGGCGGTGATTTGAAATATTTTCTCAGTCACACATGATTAGCTAATAAAGCACATGGATTGGGTTCAGAGGCAGCGAGAGAGTGTGTATCTGTGAGAAAATGTCTGTTTTAAGGTCTTTGCCATCTGGGTCCACATGCTGAGAACAGGAACAAAAGGCCAAGAGAAGGAAGTTACAAGGAGAGCAGACCCAAAATAACAAGTGAAAAGAAAAACAGCAGGAGGGAGAGAAAGACAAATAAATAAATCACAGGTGGAGCTGAGACTAGACGCTACGACATGCACCTGACAACACAGAGTCACAGAACAACACCAGCACACACTCCTGTAAGTCCAGATCTGTTTCTGTGCTACTGTTAACACAGAGTAAATCAGCCCACTCCCACACAAATACAAGCACGCCGGACGGGAACAGAGGTCATTCACCGCAGACCAAGCATGTGGGGTGGATGTGATTGTGTACAGCGGCCCCAAAAATTATTTGGACGCTTAAAGGAATGGTTCACCCAAAAAAAACAAAAAAAAAAAACACCCTCAGGCCATCCAAGATGAGTTTGATGAGTTTGTTTCTTAATCAGATTTGGAGAAATTTAGCATTATATTAGGAAAAAATGAAATCGCATCATATGACCCCTTTAAGACATTTTTAACAAACTGTTGGTTACGGCTAAAATACGAGTCTATAATTTTGGTTTCTCCAGTGAAAAAGTCATCTTGTCTGAATCAGGAGTGAAATATGCACAGATCAAACACTGTTTACAAGTGAAAACAGTCCAAAACTGTTCTTGTGGATTTTGATGTGAGAGGACAACACGGGATGGACTTTTTCACTGAACTCATAATGGACTCATAATTTGACCAGATGTGACCGTTTAAAGTCTTAACGATGGATTTGTTTCTTACAAGCATGCAGCTTTTCCCTTCACAAGACGTTAACTGGGGGACTGGAGTGGTGTGGATTACTTGTGGATTATTGTGATGTTTTTATCAGCTGTTTGGACTCTCATCTTGACGGCACCCATTCACTACAGAGGATCCATCGGGGAGCAAGTAATGCAATGCTACATTTTTCCAAATCTGTTCTGATGAAGAAACTCATCTACATCTTGGATGGCCTGAGGGT
>NW_015630351.1:0-4486 GCF_001515625.1 Sinocyclocheilus rhinocerous | reverse complement strand
GACGCTTAAAGGAATGGTTCCCCCAAAAAAAAAACAAAAAAAAAAACACCCTCAGGCCATCCAAGATGAGTTTGATGAGTTTGTTTCTTAATCAGATTTGGAGAAATTTAGCATTATATTACATGCTCATCAGTGGATCCTCTGCAGTGAATGGGTGCCGTCAGAATGAGAGACTAATCAGCTGATTAAAAACATCACAATAATCCACATCCATACCACTCCAGTCCATCAATCTATCAATTATTGTATTGAAAAGCTGAGTGTTTTTAAGAAAAACTATTTTACACTGTTTACAAGTGAAAACAGTCCAAAACTGTTCTTGTGGATTTTGATGTGAGAGGACAACACGGGATGGACTTTTTCACTGAACTCATAATGGACTCATAATTTGACCAGATGTGACCGTTTAAAGTCTTAACGATGGATTTGTTTCTTACAAGCATGCAGCTTTTCCCTTCACAAGACGTTAACTGGGGGACTGGAGTGGTGTAGATTACTTGTGGATTATTGTGATGTTTTTATCAGCTGTTTGGACTCTCATCTTGACGGCACCCATTCACTACAGAGGATCCATCGGGGAGCAAGTAATGCAATGCTACATTTTTCCAAATCTGTTCTGATGAAGAAACTCATCTACATCTTGGATGGCCTGAGGGTGAGTAAAGTTTAATCATTTCTGAGGCTACTGGATGTTTATGCATCTAAACAGATTAAAGTCTCTTTGTGCAATCTCAAATTGCTGATCAAATAATAAAACATCCAATGTGATTGGTTTTCTCCATGATGTCACCACCGTTCTGTGTGTTTGACTGCGGTGTACCACAGCCGTTTGCTTTTTATGTAACATTAGCAGCGCGTGTTTTGCCATCCCGCAGTGAAATTCTATCCTCTGCACGCTGTCTGCATAATACTTCTTCAAATAAACTGCCTTCAGCTTCTTCCTCTATGCTATACCAGTGTTATTTTTAGTATTGCTGATATACTATTGCAGTTGCTGCAATATTTTGAATTAGTGTTTTTTTCATATTTGTTTTCATTTTAATTTTAGTTAAAGTTTTTGTAATTTTGTTGTGTTTCTGTCGCTTCTCATTTCTTTAGTCATTTTTGGTCACTACTTTTTGTTAGTTTTTTTTTAATATGTCTATATTTTTTATTACGTTTTGGTTTTTAATTTATTTAGTTTCAGTTGTTTCAGTACTTCATCTTAAACTAAACTAAAATGAGAAATCTTGGCAACTAGCTGAAATAAAATAAGTTTACTTTTATTTTTTTCATGGTTAATGATAATAAACCTGTTGCTAACTGCAACAAATTCCCTCTATTTAAAGTGATCATTCAAACGTGCAAACTATTTTGAAGAATGATGGCAATCAAACAGTTGATGGTAGCCACTGACTTTTTTTTCCATTCTATGGAAGTCAATGGCTACCGGTCACTGTTTGGCTACCAACATTCTTCAAAATATCTTCTTTTGTGTTCAACAGAAGAAAGAAAGTCATACAGGTTTGCAACAACATGAGTGTGAGTAAACGATGACAATTTTTATTTTTGGGTGAACTATATCCCTCTAAACTGGAGATGATGTGGAATAGAAAGTTCAGCATATCTGTGGTGGGTGTGATTCAGGATTCAGTATTGTTGGCCATGCAGGAGGGCAGCAATGCTGACATCACTTCCTGTCTTTGTTCCTGACGTTATTTTCAGGCTTTGGAATGTACTTCCTCAGAGACGTGATTGTAAAGGCCCTGAACAATTTGGAAGTTTAAACTCTATGAACATCTTCTTTCATTCTTGTCCACCTCATTTAATGCATACAGTTGTCGTGTAAACATGAAATATGGTGTTTGAGCATGTGTTTAGGACAACATGACTGTATTTTCAGCATTCATAGTCTGTGTGTGAGAGATGGATCTTTCTCTGTAGGAAACATCTGTCAGCACTGAAGTGATTTGAGGGTTGCTGCACATTTTCCACCCAACATTAATATCACTGTGTGTGTGTGTGTGTGTGTGTGTGTGTGTGAGAGAGAGAGAGAGAAAGAGAGAGAGAGAGAGAGAGAGAAAACATAATTCTTTCTGTTGAACAAACCAACAAACCAACTCAGATCAGCACATCATATTTTTGTATATAGTAAAACATGACAAAAACTTGACTTTAGAAGTGCTTCACACTATATGAAATTTACATGTCAGCCAAAAAATATTCTGCTTTAAATTTTCTGACATGAACAGCCAAGTTTGTGTGAGGATTTATAGCTAGGGTTTAGCAAACGTAAAACAAAATAATGTTTTAATGTAAATATTTCATGTAAATATTTTAATGCATTATAAAAATGGTAACACTTTACAGTAAGGTCCTATTACTTAACGTTAGTTAATGCGTTACCTACATTTCGCAATACATTTGTTACAGAATTAATATTTGGTAACATTAGTAAAAATACTGTTCATTGTTAGTTCAAGTCCATTAAATAATATTATCAGATACAACTTTTGATTTTAATAGTGCATTAGTAAATGTTGAAAAATTAACAATAACTAAGATTAATAAATGCTTTAGAATGATTTTTCATTGTTAGTTCATGTTAACTAATGTTAACAAATAAACCCTTATTGTGAAGTGTTACTAAACAGGATTTTAATAATTCATTCACACAAAAACAATAAAACAGAAGAATCATTTAAAAATGTAAAATAAGTAAATGAACATGCCAGTGTTATTTTAGTATCATTGAATCATAATTTGAATGAATTTTTGTTTTATATTTTGTTTTCATTATATTTTTAGTTTAATAATTTTGAGTGTTTTTGTCTTTTTTAGTAATTTTGGTTTTTGAATATGTCTATATAGTTTTTTTTTTTTTCTGTTCGGTTATCTTAGTACATCAAGTTAAACTAAATGAAAATGAGAAATGTTTCCATGGCAACTAGCTGAAATAAAATAAGTTTAAGTTTTTGTATATTTTATTTTTATTTTAATGCTTTTTTATGGTTTTAGTAATAAACCTGGTCCATTTTCTCTAGCATGAGCTAAAAGGGTCAAGTTTTTTTCATATAGTAAGTGTGAAATAGTAAACTCAACACTGACAGCTTAAACTGAAAGCACCTTGAGACCATCAATACTAACCTCACTCTAAAATACACTCACACACTGTGCACCTCATGAAGTCACACATCCAGGAACACTTGTCACTGCTGGAAACGTGAACATACTATCCTCTAAGTGTGTGTGTGTGTGTGTGTGTGTGTGTGTGTGTGCGTGTGTGTGTGTGTGTTATTGAAGGGATTCAGTGTCTAAACAATGTAAAGTCCAGGAGTCAATGTGAGTTCAGGAACAGCAGACACATGTTCTTCTGCCTTTCACTCAGTTTATTTCTCTTTTCTTCTCTCCAACTCTCATTTTCTAATGTTCTCTCCCAGAGGAACATTACTCAGAATCCACTCTTAGATAATGAATTTCTCGGTTATGATACATTAAAGTATTAACTTTGTCTTAGAGATTTCTCCTAAAAATCTTTGGTATAAATAAGAGACCATTGTTGACAACGTCTGTCAATAAAAGCATCTGCCAAATGCATAGATTATTATATTAAGTAATGCTATTATTAAATATGAATGCAATATGTGTTCTCAGTCATGCTGAGTGGCCGACAGCATCTGATATTGAGGAAAGTTCTCCACTTCTCTCTGAAAATCAAAGCTGACACATTGTAGAGTGTGTGTGTGTGTGTGTGTGTGTGTTGTTCCACTGCTTCCCTCAGCACTGAGGAATCTGGTTGCTATAATGAATGAGCCAATTTGACATATTTCCACAAACACACTCACACATGTAAAGCCATATGTGCTCACACACACACACACACACACACAGAGAGAAACACACACACACATCGTTGTCTTTTCCAACGGGTGATGTGTGACTGCAGGTTCCTGTTTTTTTCTGTTTGACAGGATTGTGCAAAACTGCTGAAAGTTAGAGGATTTTAAAGAGTTTATACAGTCAGATAATAATGATTCACCACTGAGATCTAAATGACATATGAATGCAGCTCAAGATCTATAAACATCATTTACTGATAGATATATTGCTGTTCAAAAGTTTGGGGTCAGTAAGATTTTTTAAACATTTTTAAAAGACGTCTCCTATGCTCACCAAGGCTGTATTTATCTGATGAAACAATACAGTAAAACCTGTAAAATTATGAAATATTATTACAATTTAAAATAACTGTTTTCTATTTGAATATATTTAAAAGTGTAATTTATTCTTGTGATGAAATCATGAATTTTCAGCATCATTACTCCAGTTTTCAGAAATCGTTCTAATATGCTGATTTGTTGCTAAAAACATTTCTTCTTAATAATGTTGGAATTCGCGCTGCTTGATAATTTTGAGTAAATTGTCATTTGTTGAGGTTTCTTTGATGAACAGAAAGTCTAAAAGATAGATAGATAGATAGATATTACAGACAGACAGACAGACAGAC
>NW_015630350.1:342-699 GCF_001515625.1 Sinocyclocheilus rhinocerous | reverse complement strand
TGATTTCGTCATTTGATTCACCTGTGTCTCATTAATTATCCTCATACGCCTCCCTATTTAAGTTCTAGTCTGTCCTGTGTTCCCTTGTCCGGTATTGTAGATGTCTATTGTGGATTGCGTGTGTGAATGCCTTCTCTGGATTTACCCTCTCTGTGGATTTATTAAAAGACTGTTGGCCTTCATTCATCTTCTCAGTGTGCTCATTTCACACCGTACCGTGACAATACTGACAAGTATTTATGATAAACTAAAATATACTTTAATGTGATTTTTATTTAAACTTATATGTCAAGTATTTAAATATATTTGAACAAGTGCATGTCTTTAAAACATGACAATCGATTATTTATATATATA
>NW_015630350.1:0-319 GCF_001515625.1 Sinocyclocheilus rhinocerous | reverse complement strand
CCGCAGGAGCTCTTCCATATTTCCCCACTGCCGCAGCAGTGCCCGTTCCCGCAGAAGCTTTTCCATATTTCCCCACTGCCGCAGGAGCTCTTCCATATTTCCCCACTGCCGCAACAGTCACCGCTCCCGCAGGAACCTTTTCTGTATTTCCCCACTGCCACAGCAGTTCCCGCTCCTGCAGGAGCCTTACCTAAATTCCCACACTGCCGCAGCAGTGCCCGCTCCCGCAGGAGCTCTTCCATATTTCCCCACTGCCACAGCAGTTCCCCCTCCTGCTGGAGCCTTTGTCTGTATTTTACTCTGCCGTAGCAGTGCTTGC
>NW_015630349.1:0-1455 GCF_001515625.1 Sinocyclocheilus rhinocerous | reverse complement strand
GACAGTGAGAAGATGAAGGGGAAAGGTGAGGATGAAAGACAGGAGGAAGAAAAGAAGGAGTTGAGGGAGATGGAGAGATAGAGAGGTGGAAGAATAATCAGAGAGAGAGAGATGTTGGTAGCATAGCAACTCAAAAATTGTCCTTTTTCTCTCTCCTCTGTACTCTCTCTCTCTCATGCTCAGAGGATCTTGACCAATGACAATGTGTCCCTGCAATGCATTATGTTTCAGGTTTTTTTATTCTTCTGTAGAGTGTGAGACATAATCTGTCTGGCACGCACACACACAGACACACGTCAGAATGCTTTATAATGTGTGAAGTTTGCTATTCTAGAGCAAAGAAGAGGAACTGTGACTCTCTTTTGTCTCTCCATAACC
This sequence comes from Sinocyclocheilus rhinocerous, assembly GCF_001515625.1. Classification (NCBI taxonomy): domain Eukaryota; kingdom Metazoa; phylum Chordata; class Actinopteri; order Cypriniformes; family Cyprinidae; genus Sinocyclocheilus; species Sinocyclocheilus rhinocerous. Next base: position 1,077 of record NW_015630349.1, on the reverse strand, counting down.
ATTTCTGATTTTCATTCAAAAACACAAGATGATCCCATGATGACTGTTTCACAATGTGGTGAATGCTTGATTATGCCTATAAAGCCCCAAAATGTTGAATTTAACGTTCGAATGAACCTACGATGCACAAATGTTATCAGTCGAACATTCTAGCATTCAATTTGAACTTCCAAATGTACCTAGAATACCCCAAAATATTGAAAATTGTAATTAGCATGTATGTATTTGGCAAACACTTTTATAGTGCTTTCAGGCTATACAAATGTCAAACATTTAAAAGTTTAACTCAAATGTTCAAACATAGGCTACTTATTCGAACAGGCCTGTGATTATTTACGTTAAAATAAAACTTAAAGGTGCTTTTATAATGCCAAAAATCGCATAATTGAGCATTAGAACATTCAATTCAGAAATGCAGATACAATAAAAAAGAAAAAAAAAACAAAGGGACATTTGAATGGACTTTTAAATACACGTATGATGCTCACTTATGGATCAAACATTTGAGTGAATCAGTCTTCTCAAATACACAGGGTCAAAAAATGCTTAATTTACATTTAAACATTTGAATCAAACTTCCAAATGCACCCAGAATGCCCTCAAATTCAAATTAGCATGTGTTTGGCAGACTTTTACCCAAAGCAACTTTTAGGCTAAATGACCAAAGCAATGCTTTCAGGCTATACATTTTCTCAGCAGTGTGTTACTTGGAAATAGAAACTGACCTTGGAGTTCCTTTAGCAGTTGAGCAACCAGGTCACAAATGCCCCACACATTTCCTTAATGCTGAATCAAACATTTAAACGTTTTTTAAATGAATGTTAAAACACGCCTATGCTAGCCAAAAAATACAGTATCAAACATTAAACATTTTAAATCGAACAGTCATATGATATGTGAAACTTCTGAATCGATCATTAAAATCTAATTTCTAAATGTGAACATTCGAACTAGGGATGCACCGAATGTTCGGCAACCGAAATTATTCGGCCGAAAATAGCAAAAAAAAGCTCTTTATATAAGAGAGAATTGAATAAGCGAAAAGACCGAATAAATTGTTCCGAACAATGACGTGAC
>NW_015630348.1:4193087-4201061 GCF_001515625.1 Sinocyclocheilus rhinocerous | reverse complement strand
TTTCAGAACAGCTAAATTGTGTTAGTTCAGTCGACTCTGAGTAGGCTGACTCTGAGTTTAGCACATGCACCACGACTATGAGAAGTCATGATCAATGGAGCTCCAAAATTATGATTCACCATGGCAACAGCACCGACAAAAAGACGTCCGCATACTTCCGAGTCAATACATAACTTTAATTCTTAATCACTGTTATAATATCAGAGGTGAAAACTGTAAAATTATTGAACTAATATTAATTTTCATGGTATCCCACGGCAAAAAATAAAAAATTTGTAGCAGCATCATCTAAAAATGATTTATAAAAACACAATTCAATCAAGGTAAAGCTTTAAGCATAAAAGGTTCATGGGTGTAGGCTAAATGACTTTACAAACATTTGACATATTACATATCATTCAGTGTCTATTTCAATGCGCAGCAGCCTTTTCCACATCGTTTAACGCTCTTTTCACATAGGCTTATTAATCTCTAATGAAACCCATTACATTTCTTAATTAGAGTAATAAAATTAACAACTTACTTATACTCAGTCGACAGCAAGAAGGCAGAGGCTCACAAAATGGGGGGAGAACCTGCACCAGCACCACTGACAGATGAAGAAGAGATGGTCAAGTAGAAGAATTTTAAAATCCAAAAGGAAAAAGAATAACCGTTGCTTTTGTATTTGTAGAAAATAAAGATGACCAAATAAATTGTAAATAATTTGTGTTTATTTAACAGCTGTGGTGGTGGTTACTTCCAGAGGTCACAGCAAGATGTTATTAAGTGAATGTCATTTAAAAGTGGTACCGCTCAAGTAAATATGCATGTGGATATGGCAACATAAAATAAAGTAAAATAAATTCCTCTCCTGATGTAAATGTAACTCCCCACGAATTAATGCAGCCTCTTCTACAGGATCCCGTGTAAAAAGACATGCCATTTTTGTCACATTTACAGTGTCTGCATGATGAAAATGAAAGTGGTGGAAATTTAGTCTTGTTTACCCCAGTAAACAAGACTAAATATTGTATTTTATTTTATTTTTATAGAAAATGCATCTTGATTTAATAATTTTTTGATATTTGTACTTGAAATAAGGCAAACATCTCAGCAATAAAAGCATTTTTGCAGCATGAATGAATGAATGAATGAATGAATTATTTAAACATTGCTTACGCTTTAAAAAGGGGGAGGAGAACGAAATAAACTCTGGGTTTACCGAAGAAAACCTGCTCCCGACCAGGTTAGGTTCACAGAGTAAGCTACTATGGTAATTTACCGAGAGGTTTAGTTTTGTCTTTTATTGGAACCGAAAACACTGAGTTTCCCTTTTCTGGGGTTAACAAACTCTGAGTTTCCAACAAAACCCACTTTCTGGAATACACCCCTGGTATCCTGGGTCTATGTGTCTTTTTTTTTGGTTATGACCTTTGCCTGTTATCTCAACTATGATTGTGGATTACCCTTTAATGAACAACTGCACTTGGATCGGCAGATTTATATCTGATTTATATCTTTACTGAATCTGTACAACATCATTTCACCACTGCAATCTAGACCTTCCTTGCCTCTTTAAAATAAAGTGCACTTTTACGATGCCTAAAAATATATAATTTAAATATTTTCTTAATTAATATATTTAACATATGATACAATTATACAATAATTGTATTATGAATTACAGAGAAATATACACAAACATCTATTTTAAATTAAACTGTCAAAGTTTTGATGGGGACAAAAGGAAGGGGAAAGGATCTAAACAACATATGCTTGCTTAAACTCCCTCAAGCACCTCACCTAAACTGATCTGTGGTGTATTCCAGAAAGCGGGTTTTGTTGGAAACTCAGAGTTTGTTAACCCCAGTAAAGGGAAAACATATACACGATATTTAGTCTTGTTTCCTGGGGTAAACAAGTAAAATTATCTGCCAGTGGGGTAAGAAAAATAATCTTAATGAAAATGGAATCAAGATTATTTTTCTCACCGAACAACTTTCATTTTCATCATGCAGACACTTTAAATGTGACAAAAATGGCATGTCTTTTTATAAGGGATTCTGTAGATGAGGAGGCTGCATTAATTCACGGGGAGTTACATTTACATCAGAAGAGGATTTAATTTAATTTAATTTGATTTAATTTATTTATTTTGCCATATCCACATGCATATTTATTTAAGCAGTACCATTTTTAAATGACCTTCACTTGATAACATCTTGTTGCGACCTCTAAGTAACCTAATAATTGGAATTTCCTTTAGGTTTTCCAGTGCGGTTGGATGCATTGATTGCACACATATTCTCACCATCGCACCTTCTGAAAATGAAACTGATTACTGTATGGAATGGAACGATGCCAGATGGGAGGGTAGTGAAAGATATATGCCGTAACCACCACCACAGCTGTTAAATAAACACAAATTATTCACAATTAATTTGGTCATCTTTATGTTCTACAAATACAAAAGCAACAATTATTATTTTCCTTGTTGGATTTTAATATTGCTATTGTGGCCATCTCCTCTTCATCTGTCAGTGGTGCTGGCTCAGGTTCTCCCCCATTTTACGAGTCTCTGCCTTCTTGCTGTTGGCTGAATAGAAGTCAAATGTTTTTCATTATCCTAATTAAGAAATGTAGCATGTTGGAATAGAGATCATTTATTTATGTGAAAAAGTGTTAGACTATGTGGAAAAAGCTGCTGCACATTGAAAAAGATAGACACTGAATGATATTTATTGAATGTCAAATATTTGTCATGTAGCCTACACCCATTTCACGCTTGAAGCTTTACCTAATTGAATTGTTTTTGTTTTTTTACTGCTGCCACATTTTTTTTTTCTATTTTTGCCCGTGGGATACCATGAAAATGAATATTAGTTCAATAAATTACCTTTCTGCCAGTTTTCACCTCTGATAACATTGATTTAGAATTAAAGTTACGTATTCCGTAGTATGCGAAAGTCTTTTTTTTGCGGTTCTGTTGCCATGGTGAATCGTAATTTCAGTGCTCCATTCATCATGGCTTTTCATAGTCATGGTGCACACACTAAACTCAGTCAACATACTCAGAGTGGATTGAACTAACTCTGTGGAGCTGTTCTGAAACCGAAAACTCAGTTTCCAATCTCAGGGTAAGTCAACTCAGAGTTCAAGTTTTAACTCTTTGTTGGAGTTTGTTGATCCTCCTTTCTGGAATACACCCCAGGGTTGTGTTTCCCAAAAGTACCGTAAGCCTAAGTAGATTGTACATACTAGTGGTCTGTATGATCTGCTTAGGCTTGCAAGGCTTTTGGGAAACGCACAGAAATATGGAAACACTAGAACTTTTGAAAAGATGTTTACCTACCTGGTAATCTGATAAGCTACCACTAAATATTGTAGAAACTTAATTTGCTGTAAAGTTGCTTTGCAATGATTTGTATCGTGAAAAGCGCTGTACAAATAAACTTGAATTGAAAAACTTGAATTGAATTACCACTCTTAGTCCATTTAGAGTGTTTAAAAGTCAGAATAGTCGTTCTTGGCTTTCTTGACCTTTTGTACTTTGTAACAAGTGTGCCGTCTTCCTGAAGGCTGTATACACACTGGAGGCAAAAGCGTACCGCTATGGAATGACATTGATGTAATAATGAAGGGGTTTAGTAAGGTGCATCACAACTTTGATCGACTGTGACCTGAAACTGTTTGCATTAATGTACTTTTGCATAAATGTCTGTTCTGAATGTGAAGTCCAATGCCCAAAGGATTTATTTGCTCAAAAAAATAAAAACAGCAGGACATGTATTTCATTTAATACAGTGACCTGATGCATTTGCACAATCAAAATTATTAGGTCAAATTACAATGTAACCTACTTTAGGGCTATCTTATGAATATTCAATGATGTTTCATGTTGTTAGAATACACAATGAGAGTGTACATAATGGGACGGATGCTTGACTTTATTCACAAAGACACAATTATGGGCCCTACAGTTTTTGCATTTGTGTTGGTCTGTGTATTATTTCCCCCCCCCCCTAATTCTGCCTAATTCTACGAACAACTGGTCTCATCCATCACTACATACCGACAAATAATAATAATAAATAATAATAATAAACAAAAAAAAACATGATACACAAATTACATTTCAACAAAGCAGACCAAAAATATTATTATTATGCTATAGAATTTTCAGCTTATATATTGTATGCATATATACTTTTTTTTCTATAAAATGAAAATTCTATAACGAGGATAGGTGACTTTAATTTTTAAAAAGACAAATGGCTTAGCTGTAGCTCTAATAAGGTGTTTTTTTCTTTTTTTTTCCCTGTTCAAGCTAGATTGCTGCAACAATAGAGGGAACAAATTGCATTTGACAGCCATAATTACTTACACCGGCATTGTATGCAGAGAAAATAACGTGTTATATGATGCCCCTGATGAGCTGTTTTGCTTTCATAAAGCTTGGAAAATCCAAAGGGACTGAGGTTTCATTGAAGAGACTTGTGATGATTTCCACATGGTCTCTATTTGCTTTGGATTTATCTTCTCTCTCTCTGATGTGGCTAGAAGTCTGACACCTTAGACAACTTTATTTTTATTTTTCATGATATGAAAAAGCAGAGGACACATTCTCCTTGAAATCTAGTTTGATATTTAACACGTTAAAAATGTATTCAAAGGTGAAGTGTATAATATTTTTGATGATAAAATACTTTCTCCTGTCCCAGTTAAATGTGCAGAGACAAATATTATATAACTAACAATTGGACGATAAATAAATAGATAAATAACTAGTTTAACAATTAAAATGGCAATGTAATTTAACATGATCAATGCAATTACAACAACATGCATGGTCGTGAAACTTTCACTATTGACCATTTGCTAGTCCTTCTTCTATACTATAACTAAATAATTGATTTTCACAGTATGTTGCTGTGCTAATGGTGTAGAAATTACACACTGACTTTTAAAGCAACAGTTAAGGGAGTGGAATTCATTGTTATAACAATTACTGTAGTAATTACACTGGATAGCTGTACACGTGCAGAAGGAAGGAAAAAAGAAGCCATTCACCTTATTAGAAGTCATCAGAATAACTTTGAAACTTGTATTTTAAGGTTTAAAAAAATGACAATTGCTTTAACTTCAAACACCAAATTGGTTGGTCCGGTAAACATCTACTATCATTGCAAGTAATGCATTGTGTGGAGCAAGAGAGTATTTTTGTTTTGTAACTCGGCCATTTAAATTCAATGCAGCTCCTAATCGGTTCCTCACAATCTTGAGAATGAGAACTTAAAGCATATGGACAGACGCTGACGCACGTTCACACCCCCTCCTCAGACCTGGTGCTATGTTACTGGCAGGACGAGGTGGAGGTAGACACTCATTCCATTAGTGCTGCCTCTGCAAATTCCAGCTAATTTCATACACATCAATACACATTAGCATACCACTCTGGCACCGGCGTTCAGGAAAACACTGCACTCCAGAAAGAGACCATGAGGAATGGGAAGGTGTAATGGAGAAACAGAGAGAGAGTCAGGATAATATAAACTGATGATGCTTTTACAGTCTCTTTCATTAAATGCGTAAATAGACTGAAAACACATGATTGTAAATAACATGGCGGTAAAGAGACAGCTAATTAAGAGAGACTGTGATGAGGAGGGAGAACAGAGGACAGTTCCTGATGACTGATAAAACAGTTCGATTAACTTCACACATATCAAAGTGAACAGCTCATCTTCTCTGTTTACTTCAATCTGCATTCGTGCATTTACAGATTCACAGCATTAATTTGTGAGCTTGCATTTGCATGCATACATACTTTCTATCCTAAATTAATGTGACCTTAAAGTAACCTCAGATTTACACTCTCTTTTGCAGTCACTGACGAGAGATACTGCAGGAACATTTTCAAAACATCACTTCGAAATCATACTTTAATTATGGTTTTGCGGAACAGAATGATGGCAGCTTCTGTGTCACACTTATCTCATGGCCACCATCTCAGTGGGAACTCTACAGTGTTATTATCAGTATATCAGTTTATCTAACCAGCATCCATCATGATCATGCTGGCATAAAGTTTTGAAGCAACTGTTGAAAAGAAGGTTGAAAAACTGCACAGAATGACTTATGCTGTATTAAAGCTTTGTTTGCTGTTGATCAATCCATCTAAATCATGAAATATAATACTAAAGGTGAATAAATACTAAAATAAAATGGTAAAATAAAATTAAAAGTAAATGGATGTTTAGGGTAAATTAGCGCTGAATTTGCATATAAGGATACATTAAATTATCATTCAATAACATTACATAGATAATTTAGCATAGCTTATTCTAGAAATAAGTAGTTATTATTATATTTAGCTCAGTCACAACAACACTTATAAATATTAAATTGAATAATTAATTGGAATAAAAAACAAGCATGGAAAAAAAAGGCAGAAACTCTACTCAGACAAAGACAAAGAATGACAGTAAATAATTATGCAACTTCCCACAACTCCCACAGATTTTGCTCAAAAACCTAAACAATAAATAAATAAACAATGATCAATTAATAAAAATAAAAAAAAGTCTATATTTAGTTAAAATATATATATATTTATTAGGGCTGTCAGTCGATTACATTTGTTTATCTAAATACATCTTACATGATGTTTCGATTAATTAATCGAATTAATCACAATTGCAAAATAAATTTGATTGTGAAAATACCCACAAAAGATTTTTTAAAGCTATTTTTGTGTTAAATTAGAAAGTATCAAGTAGACATTACAAATTGTAGCTTTAGAAATATTTGATTCAACAAAAAATTTTTTACACAAACATTTAGGCTACAACGGCTTAAACTATGGAACATAAAATAAGATAATTTGAGAAACAACTAAGTATTGTTCCCTTTCATGGGAACTTCGAACTGCATCCTCTAGGGGTCGCTATGGGGAACGCCTAGTCGTGACCCGTGTCTGAAGCATACATTGAAAAAACACCAACTCGTTGGCCGGCGACAGCCATGACATCACTACCGGTGCGACTATAGTATAAATAGGCGCCGGGAGCACACATCATTCTCTTCTTCGTCTTCATTGACTGTTCTGTTTGAAGCGTGCATTCCAAGGAAAAAGTAAGAGTTATCTCTATTTATTATGGCGAGCACTAGCAGAGCATTTAGAAGGTGTGTGCAGGTTTGAAACGACATGAGGGTGAGTAAATGATGACAGAATTTAAATTTTTTGGGTGAAATATCCCTTTAATGTTTTTATTCTATTATTATTATCATTATTAATTAATACTTTTTTAATGAAATGATACTCTAAATAAGAAAATAAATCTGCCAGCAGGTGGCGGTAAATGTCTCTCATTTGATTCGTTCAAACGGCTGATTCATTCAGGAATGAAGTAAACGGCTCTCTTTATGAATGGGCCTTTGAATCATTGGTTCACACAATTCGTTTAAAACGCGGATTCATTCAGAAACTAAACAACACTGCTGTGTTGCTCGGAGACGCACAATAATTCTGCTATGGCTTGAAAGGGTCATGAAACTCCCCATTTCAGCACTGGTCAGTTCTCACCACAGTTTAAAAAAATGCTATAAACGTGGGCGTGGTGCGGAGCGGAGGAGGGGGAAGAGGGGAGACAGACAACACACACAGCTTCGCGTTCAGACAGTTTCATTTAGCTCCCATCGAGTTAAAAACACAAATAATTGCACTGCCATTTGCACTCTGCATCGAAAACATATATATATGAACACGCTGTAGCACCTCTGAGAACTTTTAAGGCTTATTCTGTGGCGTTTATATAAGCCTTTTGACGGGTTGTGACACAGAGCTGTAAAAACGGTTATGCTCACCATGTGAATGAATCGCGTCTGTGCCAAACTCTTATTACAAAGCAAAACCAAACACTATTCTTCGATCCATGAACGTTTCTCTCAGTTAATGTGCAGCGATGTCATCTCACAGTCTGAAACGTCTGT
>NW_015630348.1:4178569-4193063 GCF_001515625.1 Sinocyclocheilus rhinocerous | reverse complement strand
ATAGTCCATTGCCACGTCACAAATTGTGACGTCAACACAATGTCGATTTTAAACCCGGAAGATGAAAATAGCGCAAAAAAGCGTAAAATTAACCAGTTGTCTCCAACAGTTAAAATTATCGGATGCTAAAATTGTCTTCTATGATGTGCAGCACAAACACCTCTGCTAAAATCTCAGAAAAAGTAGTCTGGGGTTTCATGACCATTTAAAGGTAATTATGCTCTCTGCAAAATTGAGCAAAAATGTTGTGTTTAAAATATAACACTATATCAACTTCTTATTTACTAAACTGTTGTATAAAATCACATTTAAACTCGTGATATTCGGGACAAACAGCACTCGACTCGTGTGATATTGCTCTCGCTGCTCCTGTGATATCGCTTATTATATGATATAAATATGAGACAAAAACACATACAGGGGCCTTTTTGCACTAATATCTTGAATTTTAGGGCATAACTGCATTTATGGAATTGTTGCCCTGCATCATTTTGTCAACAGTCAACTGTATGAAGTTTAAGATGATGTACAGGTTTGGGGGCGGGGCCAGTGCGTTAACTGCGTTAAAATATTATGTGCATTTTTCTTCTGTTGTAAGTAGCTTTGGATATAAATTCATAAATGTGACCCTGGACCACAAAACCAGTCTTAAGTAGCACAGGTGTATTTGTAGCAATAGCCAAAAGTACATTGTATGGCTCAAAATTATCCAGTTTTTTTTTATGCCAAAAATCATTAGTATATTAAGTAAAGATCATGTTCCATGAAGATATTTTGTAAATTTCCTACCGTAAATATGTCAAAACTTAATTTTTGATTAGTAATGTGCATTGCTAAGAACTTCATTTGGACAACTTTAAAGGCAATTTTCTCAATATTTAGATTTGTTGCACCCTCAGATTCCAGATTTTCAAATAGTTGTATCTCGGCCAAATATTGTCATATCCTAACAAACCATACATTTGCCATACAGAAGCTTATTTATTCAGCCTTCAGATGATGTGTAAATCTCAATTTATGACAGGTTTTGTGGTCTAGGGTCACATATGTATATTCCACATGTATATGGAAGTGCACTTAAACTGACAGTAATCAAAAAAGCCCATGAACAGGTTATTGCTGACAGGATAGCACATTCGCTAAGGCAAATGCAAAAAATTATCATGCTATTATCTGTCAGAAATTATATCAACGCTATCAAAAACAGTAGCTTTTAACACTAGTACACAGACCTGTAGAACAAGTAGGTTACAGAATGAAATGAAATATGAAAGCACTAGCTATGAAGAAGTCACTCTGTACTATGTCTGAAAAATGTTCATAAGGGCCAGCAAAGTAAAAAGTGCATTGACACAGCAGATGTAATTATGGCAAGCTAATGTTAAATTGAGTTCCAGCCATCTGTACAACAGGTCAAGCACGGTGGTGCTGAGCAGGTGCTGTAGTGACAAAACGACTTATCTGCCATTATTCCACCTCACCATGATGGAACTCTAGAACTTTCCACTAACAATCATGCTCCTGAGCAGCTACAGAAGGCCGGCTAGTGATTTGCCTAAGTGATATTGTCAGTATATTAGCGGTGGATGAAAAGGCAGACGGGAAATCGTTGAAGAGCGTGACGTGCAGGGCGATGGATGGCTAACGTAAGTTAGCGCGCTCCTTACTTTGCTGCTTTAAATTACAGCCACCCCTTAAAACAAGCCAGCCAGAACACATATCCATTAGCATAACAGCTTTGCACAAGTCAACACCTGGCAAGGTTTAAATATGCAGACTGTATGATGAATTTCAAGCATGAAGGCTGTTTGCATGCTATTTCAGTATATCATTACCATAAGTGATAGCATTGTAAGGGAAAAATTCATATCACTAACAGTTAAGGTGATGGAAACAGGCAGGCATGAAGATAGCTCAAGTGTTTTGACGGAAAGAGGTGCCTAAAATGCAGTAACCTTTTGACTGCACAGATTTTACAATGCTCCTTGAGTCATTTTACCATATGCTGCAGATTATACTAAAACTCGCTCTAAAAGACCACAGGGCCTGTCTGCTCTTTTATAAGGCCGGCTAGTGATTTGCCTAAGTGATATTGTCAGTATATTAGCGGTGGATGAAAAGGCAGACGGGAAATCGTTGAAGAGCGTGACGTGCAGGGCGATGGATGGCTAACGTAAGTTAGCGCGCTCCTTACTTTGCTGCTTTAAATTACAGCCACCCCTTAAAACAAGCCAGCCAGAACACATATCCATTAGCATAACAGCTTTGCACAAGTCAACACCTGGCAAGGTTTAAATATGCAGACTGTATGATGAATTTCAAGCATGAAGGCTGTTTGCATGCTATTTCAGTATATCATTACCATAAGTGATAGCATTGTAAGGGAAAAATTCATATCACTAACAGTTAAGGTGATGGAAACAGGCAGGCATGAAGATAGCTCAAGTGTTTTGACGGAAAGAGGTGCCTAAAATGCAGTAACCTTTTGACTGCACAGATTTTACAATGCTCCTTGAGTCATTTTACCATATGCTGCAGATTATACTAAAACTCGCTCTAAAAGACCACAGGGCCTGTCTGCTCTTTTATAAAAACCAAAAAGGAAAGTTCAGCTATGAGTATTTGAGTATATTTATACACACACTACAGTGATTTATATCTCAGCTGGACCCTTGCTTTTACAACAACAAAACCCACAGTTTGGGTTGCTGACTGTTTATTTATTTATTTATTTATTATTATTGTTTTTTTTTTTCCGTGTTATGACATCTGAGTGTAATGAATTATCGAAAGAAAAAATGTAGGATGAGGACTGGTTCTATGCATCAGTTGTTAACTGGACTGTAAAATGTGAGCGTTGCACTCAAAAATTAAGGCAGGTGAATGCGAGCTTGCAAGAGTATAGGTGGACAAAATGATTGGAGAAGTCCTGAGTCATTTTCACCGGAAAGTCCAGTTACATTTTGAATACATTTTGAAAAATTAAAAAAGGAAACAGATGATCTGTTATAAAGATCTATATTATGTGTTTAGAAAATAGACTGAATTGAATTTTCATTCATGCCGACTTTACTGTTTTTACTTCAACATACACTCAAAATGGATTTTCTCCGGTTTTTTTTTTTCTTTTTTTTTTCGTTTTTGACTCTTTCCAGTCATGTTGACCTTCATCAACCCATCAGATAAAACAGTCCATGGTAAAGAATGTCAGTATGTACATCAAAAACAGAAGGATCTTGAAAACAGAGGATACTCTACAGAAGTTCAAGGCTGAGGCTTACAGTCATTTCACTGCATTCACATATTCACTTTCTTTATGAAAAACACACACACACACACACACACACATTCAAACAGAATAAACCTCTTCCCCCTCAATGTGCGGTTAATGGAAGAGAACATTCACACAATCCAAACAGACTTCCAGGTCCAAACAGACAGAGAGCTCTCTCGGGAATCGGCACTTCAAATTGTGGCTTCCCACAAATGGAGAAAATCTCATTGACGGACACTTTAAAACAGGCAAAGCACTTTCTGAGCTCCATGTTTACAATGTGAAACGCCTGGGGAGACGGAACGTTGCAGGAAGATAGACTTTTATTCTACAATGCACCGTTTCCCATGAGATAGCCGTCCACACATTCAAAGGTGAGAAGGAGAGCAAAAGAGAGTGAGAGCTTTTGCACACTATGTGATATTAAATGTGTGGGGGAGCCCACTAGCAAACCAGTGTAGGAGGTACGAGTCGTAAAAAAAGGAGCTAATTCAAATGCTTGATATAAATATGTGGACACTTTTTGAAACAGAACTGCTGATATATATTTTTTATGGCATGCGTGAAAGGAATGATGCCATGCATAAGGATGAACTAGGCATACATTAGCAAGCCGAGTGAGGAGCACTAGTGCACACGTGAGGCAGAGCCGAGATTAGCAGGCGACCGTTTACCGCCTAATGCAAAGTTTAATTATAAAACAGCTCCATTTGTTCCGTGTTCCATGCTTTGCGTTCCACTCATTAGCCAGGTAGATGAAGGTAAATTAACGGAACGATAAACAGGAACAAACATGCCAGTAAACATCCCTAGCCTGAGCATATTTTAATGGAGTACCAGGAAGAGTAAAGCAGACAGGAGAAGTGCCATTGGAAGCCCTCCAAACAGAGTTTAGTCACCATGGTGATTCCGTATAGAGCTCTGATCGAGGAGTGTGATTTTTTAAATGAAACAGCGGATGGTTGCAGTCAAAAGCTGAGTTTTGCGCTGCTCATCACCATACCACCCAGCTAAAATAGGTTTACCTGACACATCTGTTCCAAATAAACCTGTGAGGGTCATCTTCCTGAAACAGATGTAATGGTGCAACTCTCTTTCAGAGCTAATTGTAGACTAAGAGGATTGGGTATAATGGACACAGAGAAGAATGTATGCATGCTGAGAAGCTTGAGGTTAGGCTGATGAAAACTATTAATTTTATTATAAGCTTTACTAGCGTGATGAGTTTTTTTGTTTGTTTGTTTGTTTTGTTTTGTTGCATGTGCAACATACTGAAACGTGGCTCTACCTATTTTTGAAAAACTCCAAAAACGTACCTATACGTACAGTTCACTGCACTTTTCAACTGCTAAATGAACACTAGTGGAAGTAAAACAACTTTTATTCCTGTTCACAATATCATTGCAGTGGGAGATTATCAATTAATCAGCACTTGTTTTCACATGGTTCCTTCCACAATACTATGTTATTACCATTGTAAATAATTTGTAGACTAATATGTTTGCGTCACATAAGCAGCTCGATATGTAGGGCTTTATAAAGTAGTAAGCTTGCTTGGTAGCTCACCTGGTACAGCATTGTACTTGTGATGTAAAGCGCTCAGATACGAGTCCAGTGAAGGAAGAATCACGACAAAAGAGATCATACACTTGTACAAACAAGTACATTGGATGAGCAAACACATTTGCTTTTTTTTATATTCCAGAATGGAGCGACATTAAGCATTTAAACTGTTAGAGGATCCTACAGGATCTTTACACTGTACAACGCTTTGTTTGTGTCACTCAGCATGCACCATGTGTTTGCTAAGCTGTACAAGTAAATCAATAATCAACATTGAGCATGTGATACATTGTTTCCTGCTTCTGTAATTCCTGTGCAAATTAATTTATACCAACAGTAAGTGCACTGTATATTTGCTGCTTTGAATCGAGAGTTAAATCGCTCTAGCATTGGCTAATTTAACCGTAATTGGATCAAAACACACTGAGGGGGCCACTACCATGGGTGACCCCATACACCACTGGTTTTGAAGGGACTGGGGCTTATCTAATTTACCAGCTAAGTCTACTGAAAATTTGCTTAATGGCTAATACCTTTATTTGCTGGTATTATTATTGCTAAAGTGTAGATTAAAAAAAGCTATGTTGATGGTCTTTGGATGTAAAGAATTTCAGATCTTGAAGATGTATACAGTACAAGTTCCAGTCACTTATATCTCTCAGCCACATCTTTACAATCCAGCTATCCATACAGCTTTCAAGAGCTGTGTTTTTCTCCACCGGCCTCTCCCTCCTTCATTATTAGTATGAAAGGAATAAACGACTTGTGGGCGTTAGCACTCCAGGCTAGCATCCGCTCATGCTCGACCAAACAGTCTGATGACAAAAAACACATGTGTGAAGATTGATGTGCCCCTTACAGGTCTCTGGTTTCAAAATGTGGATGCTGACAGTAATTTATGCGACTAATAAATGCATTGGGAAAAACATCATAAAAAAAAAATAATAATAATAAAGGCAAATATTGAAGTGTGTCGACTTTGTCCACCACAAATTATGCCATTGTGGTGGCTTGAAGAGTTGTCCTCCAGATGCATGTATATTACAACATAGTGAAGAAATACAAAGATGAGGGGAAAAAATAGATTAAGAAAATAAAATCACATTTTCATAAAATAGACTTATTTTTATTTGTTTTGCCAGCTTTGGCTCATTTGGCATAAACAACAACAGTGGCTCACTTGGCACAAACAAAACTTAATTTCTGTTGAAATCACGCTATTCACAGCTGTGTTCAGACTCCCTGTTGTCACCCTATAGTGCTGCTAAGAGGACATGCTAGGCATGCATCAATAAGACGTTACTGATCGTTTGGCCACAAATTATTCCTATAAAATCACATATATTTATATCCAAAGTAATGCACACGAGGAGGAGGTAATTGCTTTTTTTGTTGTTGTTTTTAAAGAACCAGACTACACATAAAACTGGGAGTCAGACATTTAATTATGAGATGAAAATGAAAACTTCTGTAATTATTTACTCCTGTCTGTGGTTACAAATCCATCTGAAGCCAGTGGAACACAAACGTACACATTTTTTAAAAATCGTTTACGCACATCAACTGTTTACGCACAACACAGTGGTCAATACAGTTTATACTAAAACCGTATTATGCAAGTAATTTAAGGCTAATCTTCCCCGTCCCAAAGATCGCCCCTGTTATCAACTTTTTTACTATTTTAAGGCATTTTGACTGAGGAAATTTTAAAAGGTCCACTATAGCAATATTCTGTCACAATATCAATCCACATAAGGCAAAAGCTGTCTAAAGTAGAACTGTCTTGCGTAAATATACATTTATAACTGAACAAAGAAAAAATGCATGTTCTTCCTTTTTCCCTTTCAGACTCCCATTCAATGAGAAAAATTACCCTTGAGCAAATGATCATTGTTGAGCACATAGCAAACTTGTGATGCACAGCTACGAAGAATCAAACACAGGATGTACGCATTTTAGACATACTTTTTACAAGCTTTCTTTATAAGCTTTAGTTTAATGCTTAAATAAGAAAATGACAAAAGTGATGTAGTGATGGCTAAAGCAGAATAAAAATTAACTTAAATGATTTTAGCAAATGGCTGCAATATAACAAAGAGTGAAAAATTTAAGGGGGTCTGAATACTTTCCGTACCCACTGTATATATATAGGCTATGTATGTATGTTTGTATTAAAATTGTATCATTAAACTTGAAAAATAAAAGAAATTAAAAGAACATAAACTGTTTTCTTTCTTTTTTTTGACCACAAAGAATAGCAAAAAAAAAGCAAGATCAGGATTCCAGACTAACAATGACCTCTCAGTGGAGTTTTGCTTGATTGCTCACAAGTAAACATTTTTTTGCTGTTTTGAATCTGAATTATGTTCAAAGAAAACCTGCTGCGCCGCAATTTCTGTCCCTTTAGAGATGTGCAATATATTCTGTATACTCTTGGCAAGTCCACAAAAGCAACACAGCCTAATCTTAAATATTCCAGCTTGCCGTAGCTCGCGCTTTGCTTAACCATCAGCCTCCATAACGGTTTCCATACATCAAAAGTGCCCATTGGACATGTTTACTTACGCAGTTTATGCTAATTTAATCTTTCATTCCACTGAAATTCAAAACTATAGCCCCATCTATAACCTTAAAAAACACAATCACAATTTATGGCTTGAATCAGCTGGAAAAGCTGCCCCTGCTACAGAAAACAAACCATCAAATGCTACCGTAGCTATAATGACCTTATGCACTTGTGCATAATTTTGCTTACAATATAGCATTTTATATATAGACAGGCCTTTTCTGCTTCTGTGATGACGGTATCTGCTGTTTTGAATCCAAGTTACAGACATTCTAATCTAAATTGGGTCAATTCTTGTATTTCTCAAGTTAGCATTTGGAACAGCTAGGGATCTGGTTGATCAAAAATAGATAGTCAAGTGAATATCTGACAGGGTCACTGTAGACAGATGGCGAGATGCATTGATTTAGATATTATTTATTTCATTTCTTTAACATGCCGACTGTTGCTCGAGGCGATAGCATTGCAATATGCAAACTCTTGAGTGAGTTTAATGCTGAGCTTGTAGGCGCCAGAGTTTAGCCGTGTGTGTTTGTTTGCATACAAAAGCAGTCGGACGTTTTGCGTGCTGTTTGTCTCTCACTTCGGATGTCCCTGCAATTCATCAGCCTCTCACATCTGCTCAGGTGACAGTCATTCATCTCAAAAACATACACGCACAGGCTCACAAAAGCCCTCTATCAAAACGCTCTTATACAACAATTGTATTGCATCTACATACATTCATTGCACAGTCTACATGTTTTCAGATAAATTCGAAGCCATTTAAATTCTCTAGCACTCCAACACAAAGCATGAGCTTAGGATACAGAGAATAGGATACAGTAACCACAAAACACAAGTGGATGACTAAGTATGCAAGTCACATACTTGAGCTGAAGTTGAGTTTTATATGCTAATTACTCCATATTACTCCAGTAAAAGTATATTTCACTTCTGTAAAACTACAAAAGTACCTGTTTTGACAAGTATAGACCATCATCAAAGCTCCAGCATGCATTCATAACATTATGAAACAGCAACTAGTCCTCAACATTTCATACAAAGAGTGTAAATAGCTTTCAGTTCCATACAGCTATAGCATGATAGTGCTCAGCAGAAGTACTGTTTGTCTATCATTGATTCTTATTATCTACTACCATGATTTAATGAGATGGATGTTTTAAGACTCAGCCCCCCACTCCTCACCGCCTTTCTTTAATTGGATTAGCTAATAGATATAGATGAATGGCAATTCTCATGAGTCTCAAGCATCATGAGAAACCAGGCTGAAAAACAAGTGGGGTCACATAAAGGTTGCATGCATACCTCTCAGTGGATATGAACTCAAGCACCGCTGCATGCAATGCAATCCTCCGCCCAATATAAAATATGATTCGCTGAATGTTGCCCCGTACACAAAGCGATTTGATGTTTATCTTGCCTGGCCTTCGGATGCAGTTGACATGGGGTATCTGTGCTCTGGATGTACAATGGTGGAATAGTTTGTTAGCTGAATGATAATAGATGGTCACCTTGGACTGCAGGAAATGTTCATTTTTTTGCAGATTTGTAAAGACACTGAGATCATTACATTTTCTTAATGTCAGTAATATTGTTGACTAAAACTAAAATATAAATATTAGATGAAAAACTTAAAATGAAATGTTGCCTGGATTAAGTTTAAAATGACTCAAATTGAAACTAATAGCTGAAAGCTATACTAGAAATATACTGTATCTCAAAACTAATAAAAATGACAAAATTAGAGTCAAATTAAAATGAAATTGAAACTAATTCAAATCATTAATCAATAAAAGTACGGAAGTATATAAATAAAGCTAAAATAAAACTGTCCAACATAGATGCAACACATAATACTGTCTGTGACTTAAATTCAGTACGCTTCACCTTCACTGAGAATCAATACAATGCTGGCATCAAGGAATGGCGCAAACAGAGATGCCCTTTAAATCTGAAGTCTAGGAATGAGGATTACGCTGTATGAGCTGATAAGTTATTTATGAATGCTTTGAGAGCCTGCTATAATTATTATCAAACCACAGATCACTTCAAATTAAAGCGAGACTACTGATCACAAACCAGTTTTGTCTTTTCTCTCCAAAAAGATAACGATTTGAATTGTTCTAGACAAGGTTGATCTTTGAACAAAACATCCTTGTACTTGAGAGAGAAAGAGCATGCGTTCATTTAAGGTTTGAGATTTGTTGCTTCTTTATCAAAGCCTAGCTCCATTGTGTAACACTATTAAGAGTGTTAAATCATCTATTAAGTTATAATGAGGTGTGAATTGAGCTTATTTTCTAAGGGAGTGACTCCCAGTGGGACTACCTTATAGCTCAGTGATTGACAGGTGAGGTGAGTGACAGCTTGACTGTCTTAATTAGTGTGCAGGTGCGGGCAGGCACAGGTGCACCTGTCTCACCCTGCTGAAACAGACATCATAGCTAAGACTTCAGATCTCATCTGACATCCTGTAAAGGCATGAGGTGTTATGAAAATAAACAACAGTAGCATAGTTTGGTATATAAATAAACATAACATATTAGCTTCTCTTTAAATTCTTGAATAGGACTTCATTTACCAGGTGAGATTGCATGGGAAGGGAAAAAAAGACATTTCTGTAATATCTTTAATTTATAATAAACTAATATGGAGATATGTAGAGATAATATGGAAAGCTTCTCAGATCCTTCCGTTATAAAAAGCCCCCGAAAATGAATGTAAATTATACTTAAGTGAAGTTATTGGCACTGTGAAAAAACTTTTACTCAATTAAAGTATCTAGTTAGAAAAGTAGTTTCTATACCTGTTGTGAACTTAATAAATAAGATAATTTGTTCTTAGAACTTTTTTAATTCATTATCTTTGTTTTTTTGTGAAATATATATACACATTATTTGGGTCAAGTTTGTCTGTAGTTTGAATTTGAATGCTCAGAATAATGAACAAAAAGAGGAAAGTTTTAGGTCATGATGACTTGCAAAAAAGCTTGGTGATTTGGAAGGCTAAATGAAAAAGCGAGGCATAAAATAATAATAATAACTTTAACACGAATGTCATTTTTGCCTTGGTACTGAATACTTGCAATTATATGTTTCTTAAGTAAAATGCAAATTCCCTAATATTACTTAGCTCAGTAATGATGAACAATTACTCAAGATTTTACACAACTCCTCTAAATCTCCTCTAGACATTTTAAGAACAGTTCTCAACAGTGTCTCAATCTGTGCACGATTTGCCAAGATACTGAAGTCTATGATCAAAAAGGTTTAACTTTTTTAAAGACTAAATTTTCTTAGCAATGATATCCACATTCATGTCAACAAATGTCTCATCTGAGACCAACGTTCATACGTGAGTGAAATCTAACAACCATACCGCCATTAAATCTCCCAAGCTACAAAAGAGAAACCTCTGATCAACAATACTTTTCTTGTATAGTTGTGAAAAAGATTTAAGTGATGCCAGAAACTGCTCTTTTTTATATTTGTGTATGACACGCATTTTGAGATTGTTGCCTTGCTGGGGCCGCTTGTTTACTTGAGTGCCACATTCATCTTTGCTCAGATTTTTTTCTCTGTATGTGATCATTTCTGCTTGTGTAGTTATGCTCCATATGGGATGCCCGATTGGTGCTCTCTTTGTTCAAGCTCACAATTGAACAGCAGTAATCTGACTACAGGCATCTGTTAAAACCACCACTTACTGTCCCTACTCACCTGCTGCTGCTGATGTGTGCGTACAACTCTGTGTGTATGTATGTTGTCGGATGCATTTACATTTGAAAGAGCTTCGATGTTATCATCCATGCAGAGTCTCAAGGAAATTGGCCATCATCACTGGGTCTTGTTGCTCTCGCTGTGGAGAGCACGAGGATGGAGCATGAACGTGAACACACATACAAACATATACAACGAGGGGCATCGCTCATCTCTTCTTTCATCATGTATTATCAATTAACTTCCTTCCACAAAAGGCCAAACACATCCACACAACTTATCCTGTCTCCAAATAATTGATGTCAATTACTGACACACTTCCTCTTTGGAGACATGCAAGACTCCAGAAATAAAAGG
Source organism: Sinocyclocheilus rhinocerous (assembly GCF_001515625.1). Classification (NCBI taxonomy): domain Eukaryota; kingdom Metazoa; phylum Chordata; class Actinopteri; order Cypriniformes; family Cyprinidae; genus Sinocyclocheilus; species Sinocyclocheilus rhinocerous. The sequence goes on along the minus strand of NW_015630348.1, from coordinate 4,181,581 downwards.
AAGGATACATTTCAGCTCTGTTAGGCAGTGCCTTTTAAACTGTATTTTTTTTGAACGGATATATCTCACACGTTTAATTTAAGTTCCCCTTCGGGAACTCGAGCTGCGTCTAACCTCAGATATGTTCTAATTCAGACCCATGACTTGTGATCATGTTGTATACCATTCCAAGATGCAAAACGTCCCAGGTTACGTATGTAACCATGGTTCCCCGAGGGAACGAGACGCTGCGTCGCAAGGCCATACTTCCGGCATCCCTACTAGAGCTTGCTTCACTCCTAAGAAGCTAGCGCCGGCTGCACCTCACGTGCTTTTAAAGCTTCCTGGTCATGACGTCACCCGCCGCTGACGTCTCGCCCATCGTTCGACTGATTACACATATGATTCAGAGCTTGGTATCGCTGAAGGCGTTCCCCCTAGCGTTTTCCGACGCAGCGTCTCGTTCCCTCGGGGAACCATGGTTACATACGTAACCTGGGACGTTTTTCTATAAAAAGATACACCAGACACTTAGAAATATGTTTTAGTCAAGCTGTCATATAATGGCAAGACCAAAAGCATAATGTGAATAAAGGGCTGAAGTTGTTGAGGAATTGATAAATTAGCTTACACAAACATGTCAGCTTTTGATATTATCATGCCGGTTCCTCTGATTTTATTGAACATGAATGAGTGAAAACAACTAATACAACAAACAACTATGTCACAGAAATAATAGAAAGTAGGGATGGGAAGATTCACCGATTCGCTCGGTGCATCGGCATAAAATGTTAACGATGCGATGCATCGATTTAAAAAAGTGTGCATCGGATACAAGTTAGCATTTGAATTGCGATGCATCATTTCTAACATATTTGCATTGGTAAAAAACAATTTATTTAATTACTAGTGGATGCACTATACTTTGTTTAGAAAAGTGTTTAGAAAGTGACCTGTGACCAATATTTCATATGTAGATTGATTTATCCTCTCTAAACTGTTTCTCAAACGCGTTCTGTCATCACTGCTGCTGCGTGAATATGACGTATCACAACACTACGGAGACCTGAGGAAAAGCGGGGATTACATTCCTTTAGTTTAAAAGACATTATTTTTTATTATAATAACACTAAAAATAAACCCCTGGAACAAACTACAAATTTTGTTATTTGTTATCTATTTTATTTGGTAAATATTTCATTCACAAACAAAAATGTGTAAATAGTTTCCCATCCTATCCCCTTTTTAAAATTGAATTAAACTCACTTCTAAAATCTCTTCATCTTATAAAGAATAAAAAAGCCCTACGATTTCTGAAATATTATAAAGAAGTATTTAAAGAAAATTCATGCTTTTAGATGCTTTCCTTGTATGTGATTGTTTTTTATATCATTGTAATGTCTCTGGAATGCCATTCACATTTTTTTTTTTTTGTAACAGTATTTAAGTTATTATTAATGTGTTTGTGGTCATTATTATTGGTTATTATTTTCTGGATTTGTATGTGATCCCTTGACTATGTTCTTTTTGTATTATCTGTTTAAGCATTAATAAAAAATAAATAAATAAAGGGGATTAAATTCCTTTATGTCGATCATGGATCTAATCGATCCACCATGGCAAACAGCGAATATATTTGTGCTGTTTAATGCATTTGAGACGTTGTGTTTTGTGTTTTTACTGTTGCATAACTGACATGTCACAGGTATATTTTTTTCATCTGTAAGATACATCAAAATGTATTTTAAAATAAAATACCAAATACCTTCATTTTAAGTGTATCAAAATAAACTACAAAATACAGCAGCCACACCATGTATCAAAATAAACTACTGTATTTTTGTATTTTAAAAATACTAAAAAATACTTTTACAAGGGAGTATGAAATTTCTTCGCAAACCTTCCTCAATTGGCCTATTTGATCTATCCCTTCACCATTGCACTGACTCAGATGATTAAGTAAACAATGTTTGATAGCAACAGCTTTTCTCTGCCCGAGTCATGCAATAAATCTGACATATGCAATCAGTTAACAGATCAAATATTCACATATCCCTGTGATCTCCCAGATGAAGGTTAGTTTTAAAGTAACCAACAGTTTAATGTTTAACAGTTTGCGAATGACTCATAATTGTATCCTAATTTAGTTACATGGTGTTTGGTAACAAAGGGGCTACTTTGCATCAGCAGCACTGATTTAATGACAAACAAGTCATTCATAAGAAGACAACTGATGGCACCTGTATTCATAGCAACTAGTTTCTAACTAATTAATCATTTGAATGTTAATCATAAATATTATAATATATTATGTGTCAGGTATGCAATGGTATGCAAAATCATGATCCTACTAAACAGCTACTTCAATTAGGGTACAATATTCAGCAATCAAACATTTATTTATCAATCATATATTTGTGCTGGTTAATGCATTTGAGACGTTGTGTTTTGTGTTTTTACTGTTGCATAACTGACATGTCACAGGTATATTTTTTTCATCTGTAAATGTTAGAAAGTCATGCAAATATATCCATTTTGCTGTCAGGATTGGCAAGGCTTGCGCGAGTGAACGAGCGCTGCTGTAAGCATGCGCGCTAAACAGACGGCGTGCAATAATTCTGAGTAAAATATGTATTTTGCTAAAATATTTTTTGTTGGACATTAAATGTCCCTTTTGTAGAATTTTTAACCTATACATAAGTGTATTTTTATGATAGCAGGGAGTAAGTGAAAAAAGTGACGTGACATGTGGCCAAGTATGGTGACCCATACTTGGAATTAGTGCTCTGCATTTAACCCATCCAAAGTGCACACACACAGCAGTGAACACACACAAATCGTGAACAAACACCCGAAGCAGTGGGCAGCCATTTTTGCTGCGGCGCCCGGGGAGCAGTTGGGGGTTCGGTGCCTTGCTCAAGGACACCTCAGTCGTGGTATTGAAGGTGAGAGAGAGCGCTGTACATTCACTCCCCACACCTACAATCCCTGCCGGTATGAGACTCGAACCCGCAACCTTTGGATTACGAGTCC
>NW_015630348.1:4172541-4177492 GCF_001515625.1 Sinocyclocheilus rhinocerous | reverse complement strand
CACACACACAGCAGTGAACACACACAAACCGTGAACACACACCCGGAGCAGTGGGCAGCCATTTTTGCTGCGGCGCCCGGGGAGCAGTTGGGGGTTCGGTGCCTTGCTCAAGGGCACCTCAGTCGTGGTATTGAAGGAAGAGAGCGCTGAACATTCACTCCCTCCACCCACAATCCCTGCCGGTACGAGACTCGAACCCGCAACCTTTGGGTTACGAGTCCGACTCTCTAACCATTAGGCCATGCCTTCCCTGTAATGGGTAAATTAAATGTAAGCTAATAGAGTAGCCTACTAAAATTACTAAACTCAAATGAGTTAATGTGTGTATTTTTTCCATTGCATCGCATTGCATCGAAACTCATTGTGTTGAATCGAATCAAATCGAAATCGGATCGCACTGCATCGTAATAGGGGTGAATCGTATCGTATCGCATCGGTAGCTGCTTCTTATGTATCTTCAATGTATCGCATCGTTGGCTATGCATTGAGATGCGTATCGCATCGGCCTCAATTATGAGATGCACATCCCTAGTAGAAACCATCAGTAATACTAATACCTTTTAACTGTCTGAGAGGATTTCGAGGAAAATGTCAGTTTTACGTTCATATTTACGTAGTGACGTCACATCGCTAATAAGCGCATGTATGGTGCTGTGTGAGATCTGACAGGCAGGGTTGGGCAAAGATACATCAAAATGTATTTTAGCGTCTTTCGTTAACATTCACGCCGATGTGCGGTGCGGTGTGAAACGGGTTTTACAATACACACACGCTGCCGTGTGCAGCTCTGCTACGCTCTTACGGTCATATCCGTGTCTCAGAGCGGCTCACAGTAAATGCTGCTGCTCCAAAAAAAATTATGGAAAGCTGGCAGCCTGCACGTTTCTTACCTTGACCAACTTCTTCCATATGCATCAATTTTCTGTTCTGATCTCAACAAGTCTGGGCAAACTAGCCTATTGAGTAGGCACCCATCAGAGGCCGCATTTTTATGTATATATTTTACAGTATTTTAAAACTACAAAAATACAAAACACTAAATACGAAGCCATTTTCATCAACCCTATCAAATACAAATTACAAAATACTATTTTGTATTTGAAATACGTATTTGAAATACATGTATCATAAATACTGCCCATCCCTGCTGACAGGTTAGCAATAAGTGATGAGCAACATTATTAAATCAGTGAATCATTCAAAAAGGCAACCATATGAGGACTTATAAATTATTAAAACAAACAAATTTCAAGTTTGCAAGCAAAAAAAGATTACAGGTTACAGAATCAGTAATAAAACTCGCATCAACATTGGATTATATTTGCTTTTCAGAGATGGCGGCAACAACTCAGAGACTTCAAAGGATTTAAATTGACCCAGAGATAGCATTCAATGGGTGAGGTATTGAGCAGTCGATATTATTATTACAATTCGTCTTTTTATTATTATAATTTTTCTTAATATTTTGTCTTTTCTTTTTGAAGGGGCAAGTGTTGACATTGTTAGTGACATTCATGCTGATAAAATGGTCACCTTTAACTATGGATACGGCGGTAAACCTTAAATCACCATATTCATCCCCGCTCAGAAGCTAAACATAAGTCATGTAATTACCAAAATAATGGACCTCCCCGAATAACTTGCAGGTTTATGCCTCAACTGCTAAAGGGCATCTTTTTCTTAATAAATATTATAACCAATAAATACATATATGCTTAAAATATTCACCAGTTACTTTGAACCAGTGTTATATTTGATGACCCAGCTGTTTAGAGCAGTGACATAATTATTATTCCACATAACAAAGCCTTAACCTTAGACATCACCCCCAAACACAAATTTTATTTAATGAGACCCCTAAATAAACTTGGTGCTAGAGGGTTGCACGGTGTTAGACCCTTCCTCAGACCCTGGGAGCTCATTCAATCAGTCTCTGACCCAGGACCCTGATTGAACCAGCTCCCAGGGCCTGAGCCATTCTGAGCTTCATTTACTTCTGCTTTGCTTTCGATCATGGCTGACCACTCCATCCCCTGTACTTTCAAAAAGAGTGAAAGAGGGCAAAAAAGGGTTTACTTTAATCGGTTTTAAAATTGCATTATTGGTTTTGCCCAGAATTATTACTAAAGTATATGATTGCTGCAGGGTGTAATGGTTTTGTTGGCATTTCTTGTATTTGTGTTTTATGTTTTTTTATTTTGGAGTTACAATATATTCATGTCTTTTATTCTGAAGATTATTGGTAACACTTTATTTCGATAGTCCACTTTAGACATTCTATTAACAGTAAGTAACTTTGCAACTACATGTCAACTAGCAGTTAGTAGAGTATTGGTAGACTGTCAGCTTAATATCTTCTAACACTTTCTTTGTTAACATTCTACTAAACCTAAACCTACCCTAACAGTCTACTCGGAGAGTTAGACATGTAGACAAGTAGACATGTAGATGCAAATTAATGAGAATTAGTTGACATGTAGTTACAAAGTTACTTATAGTTAGTAGAATGTCTAAAGTGGACTATCGAAATAAAGTGTAACCAGATTATTTCTTACATTTCATTGTTTCCTATGATTTGTCAATTACTGTTGTCCCTAGTCCGTGTTTACACTGAACATTTGGTGAGTTGCCCTTGTCATTTTATATTTGATTCTTGTTCTGGTTTTGGTTGTAGTTGTGATTCTGATTCTGGTTCTGGTTGAATCCAGGTTCCGCTGCAGTTTTTCTAGCTAAATGATTGAATTAAAATGATTTAATTCATTCAGTTTGCTGTTGTGTAACCTTGGTGCATTCGGCTTGCTCTTCATCACACCTCGCTGAATTTGTTACTCAGGGCATCTTATCAAATCATTCTCAAGGCATTATGAAGAAATGTTGTGCAACACCTTTCCCGCTGTTATTGGCCTATTTTGTGATTATGTAGAGACTGTTTAAATAATAATAATAACAACAACAACAACAACAACAATCATCATCCAACTAATATGTATTAAAGTAGATTTCCACTGCACTTTTCAGTTGTAATTTTGTGAACTGGAGAACGCAATACTAAGAGCAAAATGCGATACATTCATTGAAAACCATTGCTTATTCACACAGCTCTCTCTCTCTCTCTCTCTCTCTCTCTCTCTCTCACACACACACACACACACGCACACACACACACACACACACACAAAGATAAAAGACTAAACCAAATCTGAACCACTAAACCACTCTGATTTGCTCTGTAATTTAATGACAACTTAAAGTTCATAGAAAACAATATATGCCTCCCAAACATTTTCAATTTCATCCTAATTAAAAATAGATTATCTTGGAGTCTGACATTTATTATAATCATCGTCACTGACTTAAATAAACTAATGTAAAAATCCATAATCCTTTATGACACAACAGTGATTTGTTTATGGGCAAGTGTGTGAGTTGGAGGCTGGCTGATCAATAACAGAGAATCAGAGCAAGAAGGTTATCACATTTAATGTGTGTGTGTTTTTGTTTTTTAATCCTGTAGTAAACTAGCAAAACCTGACTCACAAAAATGACTACTAATCTAAAGCACAAATCAAAAAATGCTTTCTATGATCACAACATTTGCAGTACAGTATGTGATAAATCTTTCCATTTGCAAGTACGGGTGTTTTTAACAACAAAAAAGTATATTTGTCTTTCTCTTGCTATTGTTTTCTGGTGCATTATTAAATTGTGATTCTCTTTTTTAAACATTTAGCTTCAAAACAGTCTGAATGTAAAATATAAATATTGTTTAGAAGAGGTGTCTTATTGATGAGCGTCACTTGAGAGACACATGATGAGAGATTTATGCTGAACATAGTTTTGATTTCCATTGTGTGTGTGTTTGGACCCATATAGAGCGTCTCAGGCTTTGCCCGGAAAACCTCATTAAGCTTTAATTCATCTGCGTATCCTATTTCTAAAATAGAGGATTGATTTTTACTTAGTGCGGCAGACCATAAATAATACTATTTCAAATATATATTTTTTTCTTTTCTTTTTTTTTTTGAGTGAGTGAGTGAGTGAGTGAATGAGAGAAAGACTCTTTGTCTCTGTGCACAACTTCTGTGCTGAGCATACAAACTGAAATTACTGTATTTTGAAACATCTTTTCAAAGTCTTTGTCATTGAGTGCTAAGTCTCCTTGAACACAGCAAGGGCCCGCAGGCTCGTCTTCGACGGGTCTGGCTATGAACAGCTGTCAATCATCCGTGCTTGGACAAACAGGCAGATCTCAGAGATGGGACAGTGGGGTCAAGGTTAACTGTCTTACTGTAATGGTTTCGTTTGAAGCCAGGCTGAGGAGAATTTCCCCCATTTTACCGACATTCTGTAAATCTACCCTGGCTCCTTAGTTCTCCTCTCTTTGCCCTCATTAATTTCTTATAAGTTGAAGTTGGAATAGAATGTGTGTCTGTGTGTGTGCGTGTTTGTATGTATGTGTGAAGTGTAAATAAAAAAAAATATGTTAAACGCATCATGTGAGACCAGCTAGGTAGGCTAAATTCATAATTAAATTGGCATAACTGCAGATAGGCTGTTTCAACAGAAAAACAGATTACGTTTATTAAATCAGAGCTCAACAGTAAGAATGACCTAGTTGATGAAACTGTCATTTGTCTTATCAGACCAGTGCTGAATTATGACATGACATCTTACATTTGTTGAACATGAACTTATGTTCTTATGTAGTGCAAACTTGCCAGTTTTCTGCAATGTACTATAAAGGAGCTAAGAATTAATTGAGAGTGATAGTCTTTGAATTATCAGTTAGAATGAGTCAAATATTATAAACAGATTACCATATGCTATTGTTTTCCAGCAAAACTGGCTATAAATCCTATAGCCAGTTTTGCGGGTAAACAATAGCATATGGTGATCTATTTAATTTACCACTTGATTAATACACACACACACACACACACACACACACACA
>NW_015630348.1:4165545-4170545 GCF_001515625.1 Sinocyclocheilus rhinocerous | reverse complement strand
TGGCAGATCTTCTCAAAATCACAAAATGCTTCCTTGAATTCCTACACATATGTGCAGCTTCTCCAAATACACCACGGCCTTTAGTGTGTTCTGCGTTGCCTGCTGGTCTTTAGTCGGGTGTAGACTTTGAATACCCTGCTCCATACATCATGTAGACCCTAGAGGGAGAGTTATTGAGTGGGTGTAATGACCAAACTCTGGGTAATATCACCGCTAATTAGGTTTACTGTTAGTCTCGGGCCCAGAGCACCTTATGGGTCAGGGTCAGACTGGTCCTGAGAGAGGGAGAAAAAGGGAGAGAGACTAACGGGAGACTTGAATAATAAATTATTTAGCTGAGTCTGAGCATCTTCAGGAGCTCCTGTTGTACTGAATGTGCCGGTGTGCATTGCAAAACCACAACAATAAGTCTTACTTAGGTGTGAAAAGAGCCTCCATTCGTCCTTTCACATCTGGTCCGGTCTAGGCTCGGTCTCAGAGGGCATGCCCACAGACCGCCCACTTTGGCTTCTCAGATGTTTACAGTACTGCACACGAAAGCAGTTCTGCATTGAAACTGGCAAAATCTAATCCAATTGGCTGGCCTACTGGTTGGCGTACTTATGGGAGTTGCATTTTTTTGTTCTTCCTGGCTGCAAAAGTACCTTTCTCTATTGACGGCCATTCAAAATTAGTGTATGTATTTATTTGCAAACATTTTATACTGCTAATATTTCACTACACTAAAGTAGATGTAATATCACATTTATTTATTTGCAAACGCTTTATTTTACAAATATTTCATTATACTGTAGTACATAGTTTACCAGATTATTCTGCGAACAACATTTTATAGCGCTTATATTTTATGATACAATAGTTGATGGTATAACCAGGTTTATTTATTTGCAAACAATTATTGTACTTATGTTTCATTATGCTATAGTAGATGTTTTAGCAGATGATGTTTGTTTATGTATTTATTTATTTTGCAAACAACATTTTCTAGTGCTAATATTTTGGGTGATGTTTTACCAGATTATTATTTTTTTTTTACTGCAAATAGTGTTTTATAGTGTTAATATTCCCTATACTATTATAGATGTTTTGCCAGATGTTTTATTATTATCAGGTTTGTGACATCGTCATGTCTTTTGAAATTTTATTTGAGACAGATAAACTAGCCTACCTTAGAAAACAATCCATAATATGTCCGTGGAATAATGTGTATTTATTACGTTTGGAGTAGTTTTGTGGTGACTGCTGCACCATTATTTGAATTGTTTTTTTGTTTTGTTTTTTATACACTGGTTTATTGTTGTGGCATCTTCTATGTCAGAATAACAAACCCCTAAATTGAAACAAAATGAACTGTTGTTTGCCACTTGACATGTCATTCAGACAGTGTCTTCCTGTCTAGGTGGGTGGTTCGCGACCATTATAAGCTGCATTGTGGACCTCATGCCATCAGTCAAAAATATGGTTATGCAAGACTAGTTTCAGTTTGACCTTTATCAAGGTTGCAGGCAAATGGTTATGCAAACTGTGTAAAAACCCATCCATTAAGTTGCATATACGACCGGTTTGACTGCACACCCCATGTGAGATTTATCGCAATGACAGTCACAGAATTTTATATGACTCACAAAGCACAGATGGTATGATGATAGCTTTTGTTTATTGGCTATATAAAAGCAGGTATCCAAGTCTGCTAATGTGGATTTAATCCAGAGCGAACGCTAGTGCGTAAACCGTTTCATATATTTTTTTGTCGGCGGAGGTGTAATATAACCCGCTCTCACACTCTCTGCATTACTAGAGAACTGCATTTTACTCAGATTGCTTCCAATTAATTGTTTCAGAAGTTACAGTAATATAAGAAATTAAATGAGAGCATTTGAGGAGAGCACTCTAACGGAGACTGGAGGAGAGCTTAATTACTCTGACTCTTTTGATCAGATGCTCATAGAAAACATCTCTCTCGCTTTCTTTCTCTGAATTCCAGTCTTCTTATGCGGCAATGAAAAGCTGTTTTCTGAGTGTTGGAAGCCGCTAAATCAATGTGAAATGTTAATAATTTTAATTTATTTGGCAGATATGAAATATTAATTCTTATTACAAACAAGTAGAAAATCTAATGAGTTGGTCAGTGAAATATCTCATTCTCTGGCCTCCACTGTTTTTCTAGCCATCTCTGTCTTCGACAAACAAACAAGCATACAAAAGGTCTCAGACACTCGTTCTTTGTTGTTTACCTGCCCATTTTCATTCAGCTGAGGGGCTTGTGTGTGTGTGCGTCTGTGCGTGTGTGTGTGTGTTTGTTTTTATGCCTGAATGTGGGTCACTGGCATTCTCAGGCTCTCAGCCCTCCCCCTGTTTACATCACATTAGGTCACTGCATTCTTTCTTTTTCCCTCGATTGGTTTGAGTGTGACAGCCATAATAGAGCTGGAACAATTCAATAATGGATGGAACAGTCACTGTTTTACTTCATGACAGGAACAGAGAGAATGTCATCCTTTTGCTTTAAGAGACAGTATATTTGTCATATATTTTGATGAACAGACAAAAGAAATGATATGATGAGTCATTTGACTGTTTTTCCTAACCTTTAGTGGTTCTGATACTCTTTTCAAGCACAAGTATGTCACTCTGATTTTTGTCTTGATGTAATATATGCTGAAACATACAGTATATTTGTCATATATTTTGATGAACAGACAAAAGAAATGATATGATGAGTCATTTGACTGTTTTTCCTAACCTTTAGTGGTTCTGATACTCTTTTCAAGCACAAGTATGTCACTCTGATTTTTGTCTTGATGTAATATATGCTGAAACATACAGTATATTTGTCATATATTTTGATGAACAGACAAAAGAAATGATATGATGAGTCATTTGACTGTTTTTCCTAACCTTTAGTGGTTCTGATACTCTTTTCAAGCACAAGTATGTCACCCTGATTTTTGTCTTGATGTAATATATGCTGAAACATATAGTAGTTTGACATATTGACTATAGTGGTTAACTGATATATCGGCAAGGCCGATATATTTTTAGTTTAGTTTACGGTCTCTGTTTAACAGTTCTTAGAGATTATTAAGAAAATTATTTTTTTACTGTTAAGTTGTTTACTGATTACTGTTAAAGTTAAGAGTATACAAAAATATTACAGTTTTTACTTTTCTATTATTAGTAATTCATCAAATAGGCTACACATTGAGTGTTTAGCACAGGATTTTGACTTATATTTGAGCTTTGCTCTTAATCAGATTTCTCTGCAGTGTGTGGTTCACTTAAAAATAATCATTTGAAAACAAAGATCACCGGGTTGATTTCCACTTTGCATGTTACTCTGTTCATTCAGTTCTTTTAAAGAGCACTTGATTGTGAAAAGCACATTCAGAGATAATGAATCTTGGCGTTTAATGGTCGTGTTTGAATTCAATTACATTTAAATAGTGAGCATTTCATATTTGAATTGGCTGGTAGAAAATGTGTCATTCACTATTGCCACTGTGAACCATAATGATTTGTGATTGCATTACAGTCATACCTTGTACATTTTTACATCAGCTGTAGTAGTATGGTTGCTAGAGAATTTTTCTCTGTTTGCTGCATTATTTTACTGCTATGGTTTAGGTTTGTGTTTTCAATTATTTGTTTATAATGTTCAGGTTTCTTTATTTTTATATCTGAAATTGTTAATTATGTCTATTGCATTTTCTATACTGAGTGTTGATATCTGTTTGTGCCTAGTTGACAGCTCAACTTTAGAGTTCACCAGAGAAAACAGCCTCTCAGCTAACCACAATAGAAATGCAAACAGCCACACCCCTCTTAATTGTTTACAAAGGATGATATTATTTCTGTAATGTAAATGCAGTGTTGCCAAATATAGTGTTAGAAGCAGTGTTTTACAGTGTACACAGCAGGTGCTTCAAATAAAGTAAAGCAAACAATACAGCTACTTTGATCTGATCTAAGAGAAGTGTCGAGAAGACAACATAGGGTACTGAAGTTTGATGGAGAACAGGTAGAGATCACAACATTTAAGGCTTTTACAGACATATGAAGAAACTCTAAGAGGGAGGGTGAATACAGCATGTGTTTTCTGTATTGAGTTGAATTTAGAATTTCTTGAATTTCAATTGAGGCATCAGATGGATTGATCTATCAATCTATTGATATTTTTGTTCCACAGTGGAAGGACGCTTTATTTCCCAGAATGCATTAACTGTGTTTGTCCTGTAAGATGTTAGAGTAAAGACGAGGACAATATGATGAGAGGTAGGGTTTGAAAGAAGAGGAAATACTGTACATATTTAATATCAACCAACAGCTATACTTGAAGTATTACAATCGTCTTCATTAGGGTTTGGTATTATTTTAATTTTATCAATTCCGATTCCGATTCTGCTTATCGATTCCGATTCCCAGTTTCGATTCCAATGTGATTAAATAATTATATCACACATGTATCTTGTGTCTCTTTTTTGCAAACCATTTATTGGAGATGAATACCATGAATAAAAATCAACAGGCTACATAAAAACTGGACTCTTTAAGAGCTGTTTGTGTGCAAAATAGAACTGCTTGAATCTGGATAAATTGAGTTTTGTTTTTGTTTTGTATTTTCCGCAATGGAAGTTGTAGTTCTCTCATGATTCTGAAGATAAAACATTAGACAACTAAACAAAATCGTAATTGATGAATTAATGATTAAATGACTCACTCAAAGACAAATACATTTTAACAGCCCCTTTTCACCACCTACTGGCGTAACAATGTAATCGATAAATCTTCATTTGAAGTGTCAAATTACTTTCAAAAGGTGATTTACTCTATTTTAATCGCTACCATACACATCGTACACACATTATATATCTGAACTATAAACTTTTATCCCAGTACTTCTGTGATTTGAATGTTTGTAACACAGAAATAATGATACTGTGTGGCTGAAAAGACTGTGAAGCCATTTCATTCATGACAGATGACAGCTGCTCTCTTTAGGT
>NW_015630348.1:4164984-4165516 GCF_001515625.1 Sinocyclocheilus rhinocerous | reverse complement strand
ATTCTTTTCGATTCCAATGTGATTAAATCATGATGTCAATCATTTATCCTGTGTCTCTTTTTTGCAAACCATTTATTGGAGATGAATACCATGAATAAAAATCAACAGGCTACATAAAAACTGGACTCTTTAAGAGCTGTTTGTGTGCAAAATAGAACTGCTTGAATCTGGATAAATTGAGTTTTGTTTTTGTTTTGTATTTTCCGCAATGGAAGTTGTAGTTCTCTCATGATTCTGAAGATAAAACATTAGACAACTAAACAAAATCGTAATTGATGAATTAATGATTAAATGACTCACTCAAAGACAAATACATTTTAACAGCCCCTTTTCACCACCTACTGGCGTAACAATGTAATCGATAAATCTTCATTTGAAGTGTCAAATTACTTTCAAAAGGTTATTTCCTCTATTTTTTTAGTTACCATACACATCGTACACACAGTTTATATCTGAACTATAAACATTTATGTGATTTGAATGTTTGTAATACAGAAATAATGATACTGTGTGGCTGAAAAGACTGTGAAGC
>NW_015630348.1:4150097-4164350 GCF_001515625.1 Sinocyclocheilus rhinocerous | reverse complement strand
TCTCTTTTTTTGCAAACCATTTATTGGAGCTGAATACCATGAACAAATATCAACAGGCTACATAAAAACTGGACTCTTTAAGAGCTGTTTTTACTTTCAAAAGGTGATTTACTCTATTTTAATCGCTACCATACACATCGTACACCGTTTATATCTGAACTATAAACTTTTATCCCAGTACTTCTGTGATTTGAATGTTTGTAACACAGAAATAATGATACTGTGTGGCTGAAAAGACTGTGAAGCGGTTTCATTCATGACAGATGACAGCTGCTCTCTTTAGGTCAGCGGCAGCGCGAACGCAAATTTAAATGTTCAAATCACACTGATGTGATCGTATGCTGCATGGACGAACCAAGTGATCACAACACTGATCGCACACGTCAAAGGTTGAGGAATGAAACAGACGAATCATTGTAATTTAGGAATAGAATCACGTTGGTGTTTGAATCGTGTTCGCGAACTTTAATGATCTATTAAATTAAAGTGCTTTGTCCTGTTGGTGGTGACACCTCTCTTGCAACATGTTTAGCTATCACAGATATTATACTTAGCTTTTTGGCTTCTGATCGCAAATGTAGCCAAACTTTGGAGCGCTTAGATTAGCAAGCAAGGTCCTGGCAGATCGCTAGGTCCGGTCCTCACAGATGAAGAAGAAAAAAAAAATGCATAGGAATTGATAGGCGGAATCGAAATTTTAATTTGACAACAAGGATCCGATTCCTGACCTTAAGTATCCAATTCTGGAATCGGAATCGATTTTCGGTTCCCATCCCTAATCTTCATAAAAACAGACTTCATAAAAAGGTCATAATAGACTTGTAGGTCAGGTATTTAGAAATGTTTTTTTACATGATTTGAGTAGCAGATGTTTAAGGTCATTTGGCACTAATGACTCACTTATTAGAGTATGATGATGGTTCATAATTGACCTTTGTACAGTTTTTTTTTTCATTTTCTTCATAATGAACCTGAAAGCTGCCTCTAGGGTACTTTTATCAAGATATTGATATCTGAATAAATACTTTTATCACAATATCGATTTAGATACAATTGAAGTGCTTATCGACTATTTTTAAGTGAGACATTTGTATCAAACTAATTTTCCTGAGACATTATGTCCTCACAAACCAATACATAAGTGCTGTGAGACTTAGCCTCAGAATCTTGGGTGCACTTAAACCCATTGTCTTGTGGATCATGAACCTTGAAGCACTTCCTTCAAGGTAAAGAAACAGCATGGTCTGCAAATTGCCATCTTCGGCAGCTTCCACATATGTCATGGATGGTCAAGAATAATGCCTGCCATCTATTCCATATATATTCCCAGGAAGGTTTAAGAACATTTCAAGCAGGACGGCTACTTTAACCTTTTTATTTTAGTCAACTTTGCGTCAAAAAATCTGTTTCACATTCTTGATATTCATTTCATAAAATGTTGTTTATATTTGAAATCCAAGATGGTGGTCTCCCCACTGTATGTTTCTGCAAGTGTACATGTGAAAAGTCCTATTTTTCTCATTTCAAATTTCACAGTTCAACTCATTCCCCTCTTTTGCAAATAGATAAATGATGGGCAGATATTCGTTACACACTTGATCCGTTTCCATGACTTTTGCTTTATTAACGATTTTTTAAAATAAAACAATCTCTCTCACGCCCAGAAATAAAATGCACAGATAACTCACTTTAATTAGTACTTTCATGCCGCACCATCCGTCACAGACATCTCTTAACGGGGGTCTAATTTTAAACTTTATCGCCACAGAAACCAACGGGAGTGATGAATATGCGGGTAAAATAATTTTATGTTTCGTCTCTATTACTTTTGTCCCTGTTGAAAGTGAAACATGTATTAATCTGGCAATTATGATTTCATTAAAATCTATAAATGGCCAAGCATTACCAGTAGATAAATTAGCTCATTCGTTTCAGCCCCAGAGCTTAGGGAACATTAGGGCACGCCCTTTCTGTTCCACAGACTGTTCATGTGGGCATATATATGCGCAATCATGCACTTTACCAACCCTGAGACCATACAATAAAATCTAAATGCTGTTTGGTGTTTGAGAAAGTAGAACTACTGAAGGCTGGGGCAAAATGGCCATTTTATGAGTTTTGTTTCATTTTATAGTTTTTTTTTTCACTCCAGAGTCACTTGATCACGTTATTTCAGTCTAAATTTGTATTTATCATACATGTGCATGTATAATAGGTATAATATAAATTATATTAGCTGTGTGTTTATGTGCCACACACACCTGCCCCTAGACGTTATCAGTTTACTCCATCATATTGAACCAAATCCATCTTGGCGCCACTTACTTCTCGGAATCACCAATACATCAGCAAAAAGGAGCGTGCGTACACCGCAAACAGACACACACGATATACACACAAATAGAAAAAGAGCACACACACACTCTCTCACCCACACACACACTGGAGACATCCAGCTGCCACCACAGACCTCAAAACAAACCTCAGGATTAATATTTAACAATCCTCTCCCTCTTCTCTGACCACTGCGTACCAGAAATACACACACACATACACGCACTTCAGCTTCTGAGATGCGCATATATTAAGACATACGGAAAAAGTGCTTATCGTGATACATGAGAGATCAAAGTTGAGGAAAAGACCGCAAATCAGACAAATGTTACATATGCGATTTGACATCAAAACTAATTTTGTTGTAGCACTCAGTGTGCATGACCATGACAGGCTATAGTGTCTATGTTTTAAAAGTTATGTTTTTAAAAAGTTTAAAAGTTTTTTGGGTTTTTTTATACGTACATGCACTCATACGTGAACATAAAGAGATGATGACAGATTGTCTGTCCAATAAGCTGTCTGTAACTATCACCATGTCTCATATAATTGGCTTCTGTGTGACATTTAAATGTGTTAAGTGTGTGTTTGCGTGTGTGTGTGTGTGTGTGTGTGTGTGTGTAAATAGGCTGACAAGACTGAGGGAGTGTGTTTCACACCTTCAGTAGCTCTGTCAGATCCATCTGCTCAAAGAACAGCTTATCATGCTCTTGACATTTACCACACACACACACACACACACACACACTGAATTGTAATATTATCTTTCTTAGACCAATTCAGTCCCTAGACCATAAGCCTGTATCTTGTCTCACATCCTGTCAGCATGGGTTCCGTTGTGTCGCCTGGACATTGTCTAATTGCATCATATTCTGGTAAAGTTATGTTTTCTTACTATGCTCAATAACAACCTACTGTAAATACCACCTAATGTTCAGCTGCACAAAGCATCGATTTCTCAAATGTCCTTCTCGTTATTAGCAAAAGCTTATGGTTTTTTTACAGTCAAGTTAGTTGTTCTTGTTCAGTCATTTGTGCGTGGTTTTAAAAGTATTACATATTGAGATTTGAAAGAGACTTTCAATGAATAATGTCCTTAATCTCAGCCTGCTCCTTACAAAAAAAATAATATAAATATATATATATATATATATATATATATATGTACATACTGCATGAGTAATATTGACCACTTTTAGGTTTTGTAATTTTGTCTTTATTGGAGATTAACAAGTGTAGGCACTGTGAATTGTTGTGAGGAAAAGAGCTAAAAAAAAAATAATTATATAACCAGGATACATTAAATCAAAAGTAATTAAACATTTGTAATGCTACAAAATATTTCCATTTCCAGTGTTGTTCTTTTTATTTTTTCAAAAAATTCTAAAAAAAAAAATAATAATATAATCACAAAAATATTAAGTAGCACAACTTCTTTCAATGATGAGAAATGTTTAGTGAGCACCAAATCAGCATATTACTGTCACGGTGTGGTGAAGCACTGTGAAGTCTTTAATACTTCACAGAAGGGTAATCCACAGCAGGGTAATGGCAAACACAGACACACACCAGGGTAATTCCATAGACGAGACCGGACAACCAAACTATGAACAGACTGCAACTTATATGGGGAACGTAAATGAGGATAATTGACACGAAACACCTGAACATGATGACACAATCAAGGGGAGACAGAAACTAGGTCAAAGAATACGAGGGATAAAAATGAAAACAAACACAAAAGTCCATAAAGTGTGACATTGCACCCCCCTCCCGGAAGGCGCGACCCCGCGCCGTAGAGAAGGAAGGAGACGGAGGGATGGCAAAAGATTGGTACAAACAGACAGGAGGAGGTTCAGGAGGTGGCCGGATGACCGGGAGGAGGACGATAAACAGAGTCCAGGGTGGTGATGACAGAGGGAGGAGCCAGGGTGACGACAAGAGGGAACCGGAGCAGGAGGAGGAGCCAGGCGGGACGCAGGCCACAGCCATGATGGCGGCCCACGGTGGAGCCGACGGAGGGAGGAGCCATGGTGGAGGAAGGGCTAACGACTCCAGGGGGCCGACCGACGGCGGCGGAGCAGGTGGTGGAGGAGGCCGAGGCGGAGACGGAGAGCCAATGAGCCAGGGCGACACTGAGGATCCGGAGGGCCAAGGCGGTGCAGATGGAAGGAGGAGCCTGACAGAGCAGAGGGACAAGGTGGAGCCGGAGGAGTGGAGTCCCGAGGCGGCGGATGGTCGACGACAGACTAAGGCAGAGCCGGAGGGACGAGGGAGCCCAGCGGAGCCAGTGGACTGACGGACCACGGTGGAGAGGAGGGAGCTAGGAGCCATGGTGGAGCCACTGGGTCGAAGGGCCGAGGCGGAGTCTAGAGGCTGGAGGCGGAGACAAGGGATCCTCCAGCCACGACGCCAATGGAGAGTGGCAGACCCACGGCGAATCCAGAGCACAGATGGTGGGCTGAGGGTGAGCAGAGAGGCTGACAGGAGCCAGCGGTGGTGGCGCTGAAGCGGGAGGAATGACAGGAAGAGGCAGGAAAGGGAGGGTAAGTGGGAATTTATGAGCGCCAGCATATTTAGGGATAGTGTGTGCTGCCCACACACACCATATCGCGACTCCCAATACTGGGAGTGCAGTTGACAGGGGAATGACATCCATGGTCGTTTTAAGATTGGCGGATTGTTCAGGGTGAATAGATAATTCTGGGCAGGCAAATAATTCAGGGCAGACAAATGATTCAGGGCAGGCAGAGAGTTCATATGAAGGGGGGAGAAGAGGGGGCATGTCTGCATATATGTCCCCATAACAGTCCATAGAGCGCTACTCACCCTCAGCCATGTTGCAGTGGGCGGAGCTTCCCTCCGCGCTCTCGCTGTTCATAGCGCTCTCCACCGTGGCGAGCTCTGTTGCCGGCTCTCGCACCTGGTCTGACGTTGCGGGCTCTGGCTCCGTGGCGATCCTCAGCTCTGTCGCTGTCAATGGCAATGACTCGTCGGTCGTGGCGGGCTCTGGTTCTCCGTCAGCGGTGGGCTCAGGCTTTGGCTCCGCGCAGCGGGGAGATGGTGGGCTGGGCTCTGGGTCCGGAGTGGGGCTGGTGTCGTCCGCGATGTCCACAGTCAGAGGCGGTCCACAGGACACCAGCACCCACTCCACAAAGGAGGCGAAATTCCCCCGAGGACCATCTGCGCTCTGCACTCGTTGTTCAGGCTGGTCTTGTAGAAAGTGCAGAGGCAGTAGTCCGGGTAGTGGGTAAGGTTGGCGATTTCCACAAATAGTTTTGTATGATCCTCGAGGGAAAGGCTCCTCTGCTCCAGCAGGAGGAGGAAGCCGGCAGGATCAATCATAATTAACAAAATGAAAACTGACCAAAACGGAAAAAAAAAAAAACGCGGGGGAACATGCCACTTAACTTTTGTAAGGTCCGGTCTTCTGTCACGGTGTGGTGCGGGAGAGAAGCACGTAAATGAGGAAGATACAATAAACAGTCTTTAATACTTCACATTAGCGTAATCCACAGCAGGTTAACAGCAAACACACACACACCAGGGTAATTCAGACGTATTCTATAGACGAGACCGGACAACCAAACTCTGAACAGACTGCAACTTATATGGGGAACGTAAATGAGGATAATTGACATGAAACACCTGAACATGATGACACAATCAAGGGGAGACAGAAACTAGGTCAAAGAATATGAGGGATGAAAATGAAAACAAACACAAAAGTCCATAAAGTACAGTGGTGGACCGTCAGGGCCAGCAAAGCCTTCTCTGCTGGTTAATTTTCATTTTTGACTCTTTTATCGCTTGATGCGTTGTATTCGGATGTTATTTGCGCGATATGAAGCCAGGTTTAAGTTTCCGTAAGAATATCTCAATTTCCCGAGTGGAGCTGTATTAACCGGTCTTTTCCTCCGGCCGTAGCGCCGCTGGCAGAGGCAGACCAGCGGGGAGATGAGAGTCACAGAGGTACGTTAAAACACATGTATAGACTTTTCTTCATCGTCTTGTATTAATTCTTTTAACGTTACTTGCTCACTTTCCTATAAAGCTGTGCTAACCAGTATTTTCCTCTCGCAGTGCGCTGGCAGACCGGTGGGGAGAGAATATCTCAGTTTCCCGAGTGGAGCTGTATTAACCGGTCTTTTCCTCCGGCCGCAGCGCCGCTGGCAGAGGCAGACCAGCGGGGAGATGAGAGTCACAGAGGTACGTT
This sequence comes from Sinocyclocheilus rhinocerous, assembly GCF_001515625.1. Taxonomy (NCBI): domain Eukaryota; kingdom Metazoa; phylum Chordata; class Actinopteri; order Cypriniformes; family Cyprinidae; genus Sinocyclocheilus; species Sinocyclocheilus rhinocerous. Next base: position 4,157,800 of record NW_015630348.1, on the reverse strand, counting down.
AAAACACATGTATAGACTTTTCTTCATCGTCTTGTATTAATTCTTTTAACGTTACTTGCTCACTTTCCTATAAAGCTGTGCTAACCAGTATTTTCCTCTCGCAGTGCGCTGGCAGACCGGTGGGGAGACTCGTGAAGACGAAATAAAGCAGTAAGAGAACATTAAATTGTTAGATCAACTTTAAAACACATGTAATCACCTTATTTGTTTTATACCAATGCTATCTGTAAGGTATAAACGCCTTTGGGTGAATAAATTTCTTTAGTAATGGCATTCATTCTCGCTACATAAGATACCTGTCTGTTATGTAGTGCCCTGTTATACTGCATTACTGTGTAATATTTATGGTTTCTATAGCTGTGGCATCATTATGATGGTATGAAGAGATGGATTAATTCATGTAGGACGCCACTGAAGGCCTAGGTTTAAAATGCACGGCCCGCCACTGATAAAGTATGACGGTTACACTGAAAAAAAATTATTCATTTACTATATACAGGGAAAAACTGTAAAATATCTAACCAGACATTTCATGTAATTTTACAGTAACATGCTGTTAATTTTACAGTTTTTAGAAGTAAAAATAACAAATCAATGTATAATTTACAGTCAAAAACTGTAAACTGATATTCCCAGAATTCCCTGCATGACACTCCACATTTGAAAGTATTTGTTTAAATAATCATGTTTTTTTAATAGTTTTTGTTATTAGTTATGTATATTTGGGCTTTATGTTACATCTTCTGTTGTTTAATGAAAGTTTAATGCATTATTTAAGTATCATGTGTGTTACCATGATGGTGTTTTGTGTTTGCATGAATGACTCTGTGCACCTTCTATATATTAGTATATACTTCTGCTTGTGGCGAAGCTACTTGTGATGAGCTTTGATTCTTCATGTGGCTTTCTCTTTTACCACCTGCATTATTATGGTGGTTGTCAGTATGTTAAAGGTACAAAACAGATTTTAATAGCAGTGTGCATTGTTGAATTTACTGGTTTACATTCAAATTTTCTTGTTTGTAAATTACAGTTTTATACCGTTTTTGGCCGTAAATGTGTTTACAGTTTGTCTGTATTTTTTACAAAATTATTCTGGCAACCACAGCTGCCAAAATTATTTTGTAAAAACTACATAATTTTTTATTACAGTGTGGTTGCAATCAATTTATTTTAGCTACATTTAAATAAACAATTTTTGCTGAAAGTTAGTCAACTAAATTTGTTTATTTAAATGTAGCTAAAATAAATTTATTGCAACCGCTTACCTTAAAAAAAAAAATTTGTATAATTTTATTATACAATAAAAAATTATAAGTTTATAAATTTGTATAATTTTTTTTTAGTGTAGAATGATTCCTGAAGGACCATGTGACACTGAAGACTGGAGAATTGCCTGTTGAAAATTCAACCTTGCCATCACAGGAATGAACGAACGAACTAACATATATTTTTGATTGCTGTAATGTCACATTTGAATTAAAATATTGTAAAATGAGGGGCTTAACCCATGTTGTGATTCATTTGATCCTATGCTCGCCTGAAAATGAAAGATGTCCTGTGTTAAGTGAGATTGGGTAATGATACCAAAATGTCCTTCAAGCAGAAGTGTGAAGAACAGCAGAGATTTTTCAATTCTTCATATCTGCGGGATCACACCCTCACTCTTTCTCCAAGCCTGTTTTTTCACGTTCGATAGTGACGCTACTCAAATCTCTCCGACAAGTTTCAATCACAACTTCCTCCTTCTCATCAAGCCCCTTCAGGGTCTGCAGTGGACTGTATCTGTCTGATTTTGTCTGAGAGTTGTTACTGTGGCACATCAGCGAAGGTGCTTGGGATCAAAATGAATCACAAGTCAGAACCAGTCTGGATTCCAATGCTGTTTTAGATCATGGTTAAAGACAAAAGAACAAAAAGGCTAAAATTAATCTGAACCTCTCCTTGTAATACATCAAGAATTAATCAAATGCTTAAATGTCACATAAATATTACCCATTGCTCTCCGTAGGAGTGTCAGAATGACTGATGTAACAGGGTATGAAAATATGTTGCTAAGATGATATATAAAGTTCTCTATGGAACAGCCTATGACTGAGGTGAGTACATACTTTCTGAACTACATTTATTCTGGTGATTTATTCAGAAAATTGGACTATATAGGCTTTAATTTGAAAGGTAAACAGAGAAGTACTTACAAACACTACTGACGTTATCGTAGGATAATACCATGGTAATTTGATATATGGCATGGCAGTGAGTGACTGCATTTATATGTGATGCGGTACCCAAAGGTACTACAAAGAAGAAGAAGAAGGGAAAAAAAAACAAAAAAACATGGTATTACCATGGTAATGGGAATACAGTAGTATTGTTTTCCCTTTAGTGATAACAGTTTTGTAATTAAAACATCATAGAATAGATTTGCCAGAGTTTGGATGAGATGCAATATGAGCTGGTGTGTTGGGGGAGGATGCTACAAATCAGTTCTCTATATATGGATTACAGGGTTATCTGGATATAACTGAAGATTTGACATGATCCTGGATTGCTCTTTTCTTTGAAGCTTATCTCTGAGTTGTCTTGATGGCAACATGTCCATAAACTCAAACCCCAAAGTGTGGGAGCAGGTTATAATTGTAAACAAGATTAGATCTTGGCTTTATTTAAGAGTTGCCTGCCATTACTTTAGAAAAGCATACCTGTCCCTTGCGAATGTATCTTGATTTTTACTAGAAACAATGTAAAAGGTAAACACTTACAAATGTAATTAATCTGCAAACATTCTGCCAGCTCCTTCTCCTCGTTTTGGCTGCTTTGGCAGTGTTTCATGGCTCTTTTAAGGTCCAGAAATTCTTAATTCTTCCTTCTGCGTGATTTGATGTTTTATCATTTTTACAATTAAAGCTAACTTTTATTTATTATTGAGCAGAAAAAAAGGAAGCTTAGGGTCAGTAAGATTGTTAAAATTTTTATATTTATTTATTTTTGTAACAATGTAAAAATCTGTCACTTTTGATCAGTTTAATGCATTATTGTGCAATAAATGTTTTCCTTTAAAAGCATTTCTTTAAAAAATACTACTGACATACTGACACCAAACCTTTGAAGGGTTGTGTATTAATTATGTAAATTTATGAAAGTGCTGTCCAAACATTTCCACACACATTTCTAAATATATTTCAAATGCATATTGTGTCAGCACATTTTGCCGCATTGCTTATCATCATTTCCAATGTCGATACAAATGCTTTTTCCAGTAAACACAAGAATACGCAATTATCTACAGCAACTCAATTCAGCTATTCCAATCAAATCTGCATGTGTGATTGAAGAACCAGATTAGCCAGAGAGGAATTAGTACGATTAGCAGAATATGGCTTATTATCTTGGATGCATTAAACAACGTACAAAGAACAGGGCCCGGGATTCATCGAGGCGGGGTAATAACAGAGAGAGACACAACGGTTTTTTACATAATCTGTTGTTTTAGAGCAGTCTGTCAGATCTGGCACATTCAAAATGTCCAAGCCAGCTTTCTTTGAACTGCTGTCTGTTCGTACAACTTTATCAACACTGAATTAAATGCAAATAGCTCCCTCCCTCCCTTTCGCTCGCTCTCTCGCTCGTGCGCTTTCTCCCTCTGACTCACAATAACAAACAAAGCACTATGGAAGAGAACAAAGCTGAGGTATTGTCTCAAAGGACGACAAGGAATACAACATTTATAAGCATTCTGTGGATGTACGCCCCATCCTCTCAGCAGTCAAGGCTTTTAGCTCTGGCTGTATGACCGCGCGCACTCGCGTACGCCTCCAGACGCAAAATGTTTAAAAAAGAAGAGCGGTTCTCTCTTTAAGCTTCAAACAAACACAGTTTTCCTCAAGATGCATGTGTAAGACTGTAAAAATGTCACACATTCTCTGTGTGTGTGCGTATGAACGCACAGCTTTTTGAAGCAGACTGAGATCTGACAGAATGTTTCCAGTTCCGCCGTATCTGATCTCCCTCTGTGTGTGTATTGATTCGGTTCTGTGGTATATTCCGTCAGCCCTCCGAGCTAACTGACCCTTTGATCCTGTCAGACAACGTGGCTCAAACATTTTGTTACATCACATTTAAAGTTTTTGGGTGCATTTGAAGTTGGACTCATAAACAGGGACGACTGCTTTCAGATTATGTGAAGATACTAAACTGGCAGAAATTGATGTGCCTGTTAGCTGACTGACTTCTCTTATCCATCTTTAGGTGGTAGATCTAATAGACAGACTTGCTACGCAGTGTGAACTCTGAGGCAGCCTCAGACCGCGTGCTTTCCCTCCGCCTGTCACTGGAATATTTTAGTTGAAATGCAATTCTGCAAGACAATTCCATTATTTTGAATGAATTATAAATTTGGGACTGTTTACAATGAATCCCTCTAGTGAGATTTGGAATGACAGAGAAAGATAGGAAGAGTTAGAGATAGTTTACCCTGGAGATGTTCTCTTGGTTGAAAGGGCCTCCCACATACTGTAGACAGCCAGTCTGTCTGTTTGATTCATTTCCTGTGTGTGTGTGTGTGTGTGTGTGTGTGTGAGAGAGAGAGAGAGAGAGAGAGAGAGAGAGAGAGAGAGAGGACAGGAAATGGGAAAGTGAATGAGGAGAATGGAGAATATTTAATCACATACAGCAAATGGTGCAGTGCCCTCTTGTGGAGTGACAAATCTCTCAAATCAGTTTTTAAACCAAATAAGCTATTCCTGGACCTGTTGACAGAGCATGGTACAGATTAAATAAAAATTTGAGCTATTTACTCACCTTCATGTTGTTCAAAACCAGTAACACAAAACACTCGAATCATTCAGACTTGGTGAACTGAATCAACGTATTCATTAAAAAATATTTGACTCAAAAGAACAATTTGGGCTGGAATCTGATGATATAGTATGCTACTTTTGAACTACTAAGAGGAGCTAGTGTGAATAATTACATGTTGGTCTGTTTCTTGCACAAAACTTGTATTGCTTCAGAAGACAATGAATATAATGCACAGGTTATATTAATCTCTTTGATTGTTTTATGGTGTGTTTTTGTCATTGTTTACTCACCCTTATGTTGTTCAAAAACAGTAGGAAGTTATAAATGATGATTATCCTGCTCTTTTCAAAATGAAAGGAAAAAGGACTGGGCTTGTCAAGCTTCAGTAAACACAAAAAAACATCAAATTGGTCTGTATACTTTACGCTATATATGTTAAAGCCTTTTGAAGCTGTACGATTGATTTGTGTGATGAGCAGACTGATAATCACTGATGATATTCCCTCCAGTGAGCTGTTAACAGAAGTGACCAGATCATTTACTCAGTGAGTTGAAATGGAGAACCAAATCAGCCTAATTTGGGAATGAATCATCAGATTGGTTTGGTGAACTGGATCAACCGATGCATTGAAAATATTTGACTCAAAAACAGTTTGCTCAGTATTCTGATGATACTTCACTCATGAACTACTAATAAGCCCTTGACAGCCTTGTCCTCAATTGATTCTGTCATTATTCATACTTACCTTGTTCAAAACCAGCAGGATGTTATTAAAAAAAATTAAAATTAGGAATATCCAGTTCGTTCTTTTTATTACGAAAGTAAATAAGAATATGGGCTGTTAATCTTAAAAAAAAAAAAAAATTGTCTGTACACATCTTGCACTATAATCCCAGTCTTCTGAAGCTGTACGATACATTTGTGTGATGAACAGATTGACAGTCATCTTCCCCTCATCATCATTATTGAATCAGTGAGCTGAAATCAAGACCTGGATCAGCCAGATTTGTAAACAAATAATTTAGTTTGGTTTGGTGAGCTGGATCAACCTATTCAAAAATATATAATTCAGAAAGTTGATGATGCGTCCCAACTCCCAATAAGAGCTAAAGCAAATAATCACTTAGATTTTATTCTGTTCATCACACAAAGCTTGTATGACTTCAGAGGACTAGAAATATATTGAACTAGTCATACGAATCACTTTAATGACCTTAATGGTGCATATTTTGTCATTTTGGAGCTTGATAACCACAGTCTTCAATTACGTTTATTATATTAAATGATAACAGTACCCAGGATGCTCCACGGAGGAAATCAAGTCATACAGTCATGAAGGTGAGTAAATGACAGCATTTTCATTTTGGCTGAACTATCCCTTTGCCAATTTCAGTTTCATGAATCAGTGATCACAGATCAGCCTTTCATCTACACTAAGAAACACAGGTGTGCTCATACTTGGCAGTATTCTCCCGATGGTGTCATCAGTTCAAATGATGTGCAAGCAGTTTCAGCAAACATGTCCATATGTCACTGATATCACATTAGGACAAGCACACATTTCGCAGTAGCTTCAGAGGGGGCGGAGAATGAGTATTCCTTTGCTAATGTCAGAATGAAAGTGAAAAGGAAAACATAATGGTACCCTCTTCCCTTCATTCATCTGCTTTTACTCCCCCCCCCTCCTTTTCCTCTCTTACTTTTCTGTTCACACGAGATGAGCAGGAAAGGTAACAGAGGATGTCAAGGTTGTGCTAAAACAGCATACTAGAAAACTTCTCTTTTTCTCTCCTTCACACACACATGCACACTTTCTCTTCTCGAAGTGTGTATGTGTAAGAGACAGCAGTCGTGCCCCAAGCTCAATGTCTGATCTTTCCACTGAGAAACTCTGGAATGTTAGATGGGCTTATTAAACTAAATTGTCCTGCAGTTGGAAGAAATCTACCCATGGTGTTTGGGTCACTGACCGTGTGTAAATGCTTGTTGCTTTTCTTTGTTCCTGTCAGAATCCTGACGTTTTCAACAGCAAAACAATGAGGTGTGTACTGTACAGTTCTTCACTTTACTGGTCTCACATGATTCAAGGTTCACAGTGTTTGTGATTTATTTTAGAAGTGGAGAGCCATTCAGTTTATTTCTCCTGTTAACTGTCTTTCTCTCTGTTAGCGGTGACGGGCTCACACCAAGCGATGTCTCTGTAATAATACAGTTAGGTCCATCGATATTTGGACACTGACACAATTATCATAATTTCAGCTCTGTAACCAGCCACCAGGACAGATTTAAAAATAAAACAATCAAGATGAAATTGAAGTGCAGACTTTAAGCTTTAATTCAAGGGGTTGAACAAAAATATAACATAAAATTCTTAGGAATTACAACCATTTTTATACACAGTCCTCCCATTTCAGGGGCTTAAATGTAATTGGACAAATAAATATAATCATAAATAAAATGTTCAATTTTAATATTTTGTTGAGAATCCTTTGCAGGCAATGACTGCCTTAAGTCTGGAACTCATGGACATCACCAAAGACTGGGTTTCCTCCTTTCTGATGCTTTGCCAGGCATTTACTGCAGCTGATTTCAGGTATTGTTTGTTTGTGGGTCTTTCTGCCTATAGTTTTGTCTTCAGCAAGTGAAATACATGCTCAATCGGGATGAAATCAGGAGATTGACTTTGCCATTGCAGAATATTCCTGGGTTGCTCTCGCTGTATGTTTTGGGTCATCGTCTATTTGTATTATGAAGCGCCGTCTAATCAACTTTGCTCCATTTGACTGAATCTGGGCAGAGATCCCTATACACATCAGAATTCTTCCGGCTGCTTCTGTCCTCTGTCACATCATCAATAAACACCAGTAACCTAGTGCTACTGGAAGCCATGCATGCTCTTGCC
>NW_015630348.1:4149642-4150081 GCF_001515625.1 Sinocyclocheilus rhinocerous | reverse complement strand
GTCTAATCTGGCCTTGTTTGCACCTTGTGGTGAACCCTCTGTATTTACTCTCGTGAAGTCTTCTCTTGATTGTAGACTTTGACAGTAACACAACTACCTCCTGGAGAGTGTTCTTCTCTTGGCTGGATGTTGTGAAAGGGTTTTTCTTTACCATGGAGAGGATCTTCCGATCATCCACCACTGTTGTCCTCTGTGGACGTTCAGGCCTTTTTATGTTGCTGAGCTCACTAGTGCGTTCTTTTTTTTCTCAGAATGTACCAAACTGTTGATTTGGCCACTCCTAGTGTTCCTGCTATCTCTCTGATAGATTTGTTTTGTTTTGGAAGCCTAACAATTGTGTGTTTCACTTGCATGGAGAGCTCCTTTGACCGCATGATGTGGGTTCACAGCGACAACTTCCAAATGCAAATGGCACACTTAGAATCAACTCCAGACCTTT
>NW_015630348.1:4149277-4149585 GCF_001515625.1 Sinocyclocheilus rhinocerous | reverse complement strand
GCGAGCGCCGTCTAATCAACTTTGCTCCATTTGACTGAATCTGGGCAGAGATCCCTATACACATCAGAATTCTTCCGGCTGCTTCTGTCCTCTGTCACATCATCACTAAACACCAGTAACCCAGTGCCACCGGAAGCCATGCACGCTCATGCCATCACACTGCCTCCACTATGTTTCACAGATGATGTTGTATGCTTTGGATCATGAGCTGTTCCAAGCCTTTTCAATACTTTTTTCTTCCCGTCATTCTGTTACAGGTTGTTCTTAATTTCAGCCGTCCAAAGAATGCTTTTCCAGAAGTGGTCTGG
>NW_015630348.1:4132757-4148953 GCF_001515625.1 Sinocyclocheilus rhinocerous | reverse complement strand
AGTGCATTCTTTTTTTCTCAGAATGTACCAAACTGTTGATTTGGCCACTCCTAGTGTTCCTGCTATCTCTCTGATAGATTTGTTTTGTTTTGGAAGCCTAACAATTGTGTGTTTCACTTGCATGGAGAGCTCCTTTGACCGCATGATGTGGGTTCACAGCGACAACTTCCAAATGCAAATGGCACACTTAGAATCAACTCCAGACCTTTTACCTGCTTAACTGATGAAGAAATAACGAAAGAATAGCCCACGCCTGTCCATGAAATGGCTTTTGAGTCAATTTTCCAATTACTTATGGTCCCTTGTAAAAGGGGAGGAGGTACATATTAAAGAGCTGTAATTCCTTAAACCTTCCTCCAATTTTGATGAGAATACCCTCAAATTTAATTTCAGAGTGTGCACTTTAAGCCCATATTCATCATATAACTGTAACTTGAATATGTTTTGGTCAGCAGCTAAAAAAAATTAAAAAAATTGTGCCTGTGTCCAAATATATATGGACCTAATTTATTTAGTTTTTTTTTTTGTTTTTTTTTCACAAAATCATCCATTTATTGTTTGTCAACCATAACATTTAAAAATAAGCAGTCGTTTTAAGTATATATACTTGAGTCAGTAGTTTTCAGTACAAACTATTTATTTTGCAAGTCACTTGTAAAATCCATTTGGCTCAAAAATTGAATGGGTATTACTTTTCTGGTTGTGTCAGTAACACGATGATTGGAAAAAAAAAAAAATCACCAACAACAACATGCCTGTTGTTTGTTCTTATAAAATTTTAAATGTAATTTATTATTTTCTTTGGAGATTAAAGTGGGTCAAACAAATAGGATGCTGAAAACTCGCATGCCTTATCTTGATTGAATGAGCCTGTGTTGCCCTCTGTTTCTGACCCTTGGCTGGTTGGATTACCATAATCCATAATCTAGTGCTTGAATTGAGTTGGGCTGTGGCCCGCGTCCGTTCGGGGGGACTGTATGAGGTGTGTGTCTCTGTGCGTAGGGGCACTCTGATGATTAAAGGCCCAGATCTGACATGAATCTGTGTGTCTGAATCAGTGTGTTGGCCCGCGGGCATACAGCTTTGTACTCAACTGTCCCCTGCTTCTCTATAACTCTTTAACAACAAAGCAGATCAGATTGAGGCAAGGGATAGACAACGCATTAACGATATTACTGCAACATTAAGGGGGCTGGAGGCAGGAGGCACTTTGCTGCATTGCATACGTGAGCAGCATGGGGCTTTTCTTATTTCATTTTCAACATTCTGGGGCAAGACAGGGGTTACGACACACTGGCATATAGTTCATTAGCTTAACGGTAGGCCATTTATGGTTTCCAAGCAACATACCAATTTAACACATTAATATAGAATTCCAGGGGCGTACTGTAGATTTGTGTTTTAACATTGATTGATTTTAAAATGTCCCTACCAAACTATACAGATGCACTGTGTTTTTCGCCTACACTGTGAAATTGCATGTTACGGCTCATCAGTTGTTCTTGTTTAGAGTGTTTATGTATTCATCCATTACCTTTTCTACACAGAATAAAAATATCCAAACAGTACAAGAAAGATACTTTTATTCAAAAACCCAGGTTCTTTTGCAACTTTTGCTTATTTTGTTCAGTGCAAAATTATAATGTGCATTTAACAGGTGACTTAAATACAACATTTACTATCCTTATCCAAATCTGTAGCCTCTTAACATGTAAAGAAATTGGTTCACATACAAGAATGAAAATTGTTTAACCAGTGTCATGTTGATCCAAGCCTGACATTTCTTCCTCTACAGAACACAAAATAAGATGAAATGTAGGAATATTTCAGTTGTATAGGTCCATACATAGAAAAAGTCAAAGGGGTCTAAAACAACACTGGACCCCACTGACTTTCATTGGCTTTCATAGTAATTCAATTTAATAAAGACTGAGATATTTTTCAAAATATTTTGTGTTCTCAGAAGAAAGTCATACAGGATTTGGAACTAGCCTTAACAGGGTTTGTAATCTCCATGGTGACCCAACAGCTGACATATAATCGTATTGTTATATCGATAGTCTTTCAAGCCGCAGAGACAAAAAATAACAGTGCTCACAAACATTAAATCCACCCAGATTATAATCTTCCATTACTGAAATGAAATCTAGACTCTAATCATCTCTGTCGATATGCAGTTTTAATGCGGCAATATAAGGACATTGCTAAAATAGAGTTATTCAATTTATTTATTTATTTCAAATAATGTGGGTCAGTTGTCCTTTGAGTGATTAAATTTACAGTCAAATGGCAGATCTCATTTGGGTGATTGTGTTTTATTCATTTTCCTTCTTTCTTTTTTTCTTTCTTTATTTATTGAAATAGGTTAGAATTTACAATAAAAATTAAGCATAACTATCCGGATGTGCATTAAAAAGTTGTCTTTTGGCAATCCCACATGTTTGGCTGCTTCATAAAAAAATGGGATATTCATCCAAGAGACAATGGCTTATTATCCCCAGTAATGGCACCGCAAACCCTACTAGAATATTATCAAGGTAATCCCCAATTACTGGCCTGCATGCTGTTTAACATGCAGGCTGCGGTCACACGCAGACATGTGCAGTTGTGGAGAGGTGATCTAATTAGCTAAAGTCCAGATGCTGGAGGGATAATCCCGCTACTGGAGTTTTGCCGGACCAAACCACGTGTACGCACACAATCTAATTGCCCTGCACAGTCGTGTGTTGGAAACATCTGACCGTTATTGGTCACGTTGACCTTGCGAAATGCTACTCCGCAGTGACTTTTTCCCTGTTTGTTACATTGCTCCAAGCCTGTGGCTGATTAGTGAAGGTAAACAGGTCTTTTTTTCTCTCATAGTGATGACTTAATTCTGCAGGGGACAGGATAGATAGCGGAGCACTGATGTGTCCACGTGCCATTTCTCAGGTGTTGATGCAGTTCTCTGCTGGAGATCTATAGCACCTGCTAGCAGAGGCTATGGTTCAATAACTCCCGTCCGATAACAGCAAAAGACCAACGTTTGACATTTGAAGAATTAGCTCAATAGTCCAGCCAGTCAAACATGGATAGAGCTTCTATTGATCTCTGTACGCAGGAGTGAAGATAGTCCTTCCTGGGTTTCCCCATTAGAATTTGGTCTTGTAATAACCAACTCTCATTCTATGTTGCTTACTTTTTTTTTTTCTTCCTGGCATGGTCCAGACACTCCATGGTACATAAAATATGCAACAAAAGCCTAATCGCTTTGAGTAAATGAGCTTAACGCTGAGTATCGTGGGATTTGAAGTTCATTATGTTGTCACTAGGTGCATTAGCTCAAGAACATGTTTCTAGCTCAGTTAAACCACAGTCTGTCATATGCATTTCTACTCAGCCATTCATTCATGTAGTATGGATATCTGACCGTACTTCTTTCTACCCTTAGTCCAAGCTGGTTTGTGCTGATTTTCTTCTGGTTTAGCAAAGCTTTGTTGACATCCCTATATACTGTATACACCAACCCACACAGTAGGCCTATATCTCAGCCAGAATTAGTCATTGAATTATCTATGCTAATTTATATTTTTAAATGTACATTTCCTAAATATCAAATAATCATATCATGTTTGATATCCTCCAATTACTCTCTGCCCATCATTGTCCATTGTTGACTTTTAGCAGATGTTAAAATAAAGAAAAGTACGTCTTTCATATTTTCAGTTATTTCAGCTTTTTTCAACTTTATTTATTTATTAATTTATTTATTACGCATAATAGTATAGAATTGAAGCATTTGGCTATTCATTGGTGATCAGCATGTACCATTAAATTACCATCCATCCATCTTTTTTGGCGAGATGATGAGGAAAAAAAACACACTTAAATACATGTTGTTTATATTGAAGTGTATGACTGGAAAGTCTAGTGGCACAATTTTTGTTTAGTGTGAAAGCTTCATCTTCCCTACATTAACAAGCATGGTCTGTTTGATGTAACCTGTTGGCCAAGGAAGGCTTTCTGGTTAAGAAACTTGGTGGAGAAACCATTAGCAAAAACACACCAAATGCTGGTCTTTTCAAAAGGGTACATGTTTCTACTATAATAGGAGAGAGGGAGAAAAACAGAGGGAAATAGTAACATAGTGAAAGAAGGAGAGAGCAAAAGAGAGCTTAACCTTTGAAGAACACAGCTGACCTGAGGGAGAGATGGTGCTAAAGTGGGGTTTCCGCTGCCTCAAGGGAGATGAGAAAGAAGAAATCAATCACACACACACTTGTATGCTCACACGCCTTGGGAGCAAACACAAGCTAACATGCAGACACACACTCACAGGTTATGCTCTTCACTCCATCTGAGAAAATATAAGCTCTATAATCCTTTATCTCACCCCCAAAAGAGAAGAAGATACAATAAATGGGAAAAGTGGAACATGAGAGGGAGAGAGACAGAAGGAAACAGAAAGAGACAGAGAGCAATGTTGGGCTGAGAGAAAAGACTGTGGGAAGTAGAGAGTAATATCAAACTTGTGTTATTAGAAGTGTCCAGCTTTTCCTCAGGCATGGGAGCAAGACCTTTCCTGCTGTTTTCTTTCAAAGTACAGAAATCTGAATAAAGCTGAATCACAGAATTGTAAGACATCAAAAAGATTTAATCGTTTTTATTGCCAGTTTATTATTAATAACACAGCTAAATCAAAATATTTGAATCTAGCAAAATATTCCATCACTGTCAAACCAGTTTGTTTGTTTGTTTGTCTATTTTTTTTTCTTTTGCATATGTAAAGGTGATGCCTCAAAACAAAAGAAAAAAAAAAACTGATTGACTCAAATAAGGCAAATTTAAAACTGATTCCTAATTGTTCCCATTGCTGCAATAGGACATTATACATTGCCAGGCTGCTGTAAATAAGAATCTTGTTCTTAAGTGATTTGCCTGGTTAAAGCTACCACCATTTTGTTGAAATTTTAGAGGTCATGCATTTTGTTGGAAAATTCCTCTGTGTCTGGCTGCTCGATCCTAATTGCTTGTTTGCAATAAACTATGTCTGATTATGGAGTTAAGTAGATGGTAGTTAATGTCAGATGACCCATGGTTAAGTATTTAAGGCAGTGGGGTAATGTGGTTGAACTGTGGTGGAATCAATATGCCATTAGTGGCTAGGTTTTAATTGTGGATTGATGTTTTGTGAGGGGTAACCAATCAATAAATAACCAGGGGGAAGTTATGATTAACAGCATAAAAAGACATCGTTACTCAAATAGGAACATATGCAAGCAAACAATAATGGAGACGTTGAGTTTACTTACCTGTCCATTGCATTTCATTTGTTGGATCTGTTGTAGGAGAGATGGGGTCTGCCATGGCCTGACATGGACGAGAGAGCAGGCGCTACCCTTGGGGTGGAAGACAGTTCAGTTATAGTGACTGATTGATTGCACAAATCTGCCATGAGCAGGAGGGTACCAGACACCAGGAAAGCGAGGAAAAATGGCTGGAGTTGTGAGTGACTTGAAAAGAGGGACAACTTCTCTTCATTTCAATAGAGAGAACTACTTATGTTGTCTGATAAAATCGATTTGGAGAGGAATCGGCTCTTGTGAGGAAAATGGCGAGCCTTTTTTTCCTCCTGTTTGTTCTCAAGTTGTCAAACTTGATGAAAGGTCTGTGCCATCTTTGCTGAAACTCTGAGACAAGTGAGTTATTATACAACAATGAAAAAAAAGAGAAAAAAAATAGAAATCCAATTTCCCAATTTTGCTCCAATCCACCAGTTCACCATATTTTATTATTATTATTATTATTATTATTATTATTGTTCTGCCATTCTTTCCATGTATGTGTATGTGGGTTATTTTGCCAACTCAAATGTACAAACCCAATTCCAAAAAAGTTGGGACACTGTAAGATGCGACAAAGAAGACCTAAGACAGTTGAGCAACTAGAAGCCTGTATTAGACAAGAATGGGACAACATTCCTATTCCGCAACTTGTCTCCTCAGTCCCCAGACGTTTGCAGACTGTTATAAAAAGAAGAGGGGATGCCACACAGTGGTAAACATGGCCTTGTCCCAACTTTTTTGAGATGTGTTGATGCCATGAAATTTAAAATCAACTTATTTTTCCCTTAAAATGATACATTTTCTCAGTTTAAACATTTGATATGTCATCTATGTTGTATTCTGAATAAAATATTGAAATTTGAAACTTCCACATCATTGCATTCTGTTTTTATTCACAATTTGTACAGTGTCCCAACTTTTTTGGAATCGGGTTTGTACACGGATATGTCATTATTCTGAATGACAGCTGTCAGAACTCTGGCTGTTTGTCGATCTTATGCCTGAGAGGGACAGCGAACAGGAGGAGAGAGGCTCTCCAAAGGCTTCTGGTCAGCTGCCAACGCCATCTCTTGATGTCATGTTCTCTCGGCTCTGCTCTTCACATCTCCCCTCTAGAAAATAACAAAGAGCTGTTCAGGTACTCTAGAGATGTCTACAAGAGACACCTAGCATGAATGTGAGAATTACTGTGCACTTTGTAGGAACGGTGTTGACGTCGATTTATTTTTTCACTGAGGCTACCTTGTAAACTGTGTTTTCTAGTGATCTTAAAAGAATAGTTTAACCAAAAAAAAAAAAGGGCTATAATTTATACTACTCCTCCTCATGTTGTTCCAAACCCATACCTTCTGCAGAATTACAGAATTGTCATTTTTGGTTGAACTATCCCTTTAAATTAATCCATCTTTTCAAGATATGCATCATATATTTGTACATAAATGTGCCACTTTAAATAGCGCAATGCCTTCCAGCAGACGTGCTCTCAAAGATGTACGTATGAGATTAAAAGGTATTTTTAATCAAATAAAAGGTATTTTTAAAGAATGTTTCAACTGTTTTTGTTCATACAGTGTAAGTTAGTGGGGTCCAAACCACACTGGATCACACTGGCTTTCATTATATGGACCAAAAACAAACAAACAAAAACAATGGTAAAAATACAGAATCTAGATAAAATGCTAAAACTAATCGCTTTTTAGCACAGGATCTATTATCGATATTAGTTTCTACCTTCAAATGTATCGTACATAAAATACTCTACAGAATGCCTGCAATAATGAAAATAAAAGGTTTATTAAATAATATACGGTACGGCTGTTTTCTGCGTTCTTTCTGCACTTTGGTCTGCACCTTTGGCATGTCGTTTTCTTCCCTCTTTCAGTTTCTGTCAGTGTTTCTCTTTTTCTCGCTCTCTCATTCACTCCCCTGTTAGAGGTAATTCTTATGTAATGGCCTAGGGTCGCAGTCTGAACGGTTATGTCTTTACACCTCATTCACTTTCATTGCTGCCGTTTCCCACTCGCACAGTACCTCTTCATTTCTAGCGTGCCTGCTAACTCTCCACCACCAAATGAAGCAGTGGAAAGGAATAAAAAAAAATAAAAAAACAACAACTCAGAAATGAAAATGAAAATGCTTTCATTCTATTCAGTCGGTCTCAGGAGCCAGTCAGTTGGAAAAGTGAACATACACACATGGTTTATAGAAAGGTGTGGTGATATAGTGGCCTGCCACTGAAAAGAAAGGCTCAGTGCACAGAATTATAAAGTGCAGCCTGCTGGAAAGGCTAACCATACGGCTACTTGAAAACCCCTTACAGCAATCTGTTTAAGAGCTATCTCCTTAATTGCCGCTGAGCTTCAAGTGGACCAACGACTCAAAAACCCAACAAAATATGTCTGCCATTTTTTTTTATTCTCTGTGGCCTGCTGCAGTGGTGATGAGGGCACTGCTAACATCACTCGTGATAATATCATACGTATGTCTTTGAGAGCATGTCTGCTAGAAAGCATTGCGTTACTTAAAGTGGCATGTTTTTGTACAAACATATGATGCATATTTTGAAAAGATGGATTCATATTAAGTCCAGGGAGAAATTGATACTGTAAGTATTTTTTTCAGGATATCTTTCTGTACTTTAAATTAAAACTTGCAGACTCTACTATGAAGTGCTGAGCATTGTTTCAATCTACTGGAGAGCAGAGCCTAACAAGGCTAGTCTTTAAAAATCAAAAGCTAATGAAACCTAAATCTGTAACTTAAAACAGAAACATCTCAAAGGAGACAAGCTGGCACTCGGAACAAAATGGTTCCTCAGCAGGAGTGTTTTTTTTCCTGCTTGTGCAGTCGTTTCAGAAGATCAGAAGTGAGATTTCACTCAGATCACAGATGGAGAAGGGCCATTGAGTCGTCTACATCAGCGGAGAGCATTGTTAAGTTTAATCTTTTACAAATGTACACTTGTGATATTGCAAGCACAGCAGCGTTTGTTTTAAGTGGCGTTTCCGTGTGGTCATGCCGAGCACAGGTCATGCGTGGGTGATGGCGTGATGCAAAAGAGATTCATACCGCTGCTTTTATTCTGTACCAGGAGAGCTCCCTTATGCAACCTACTTATTGTCTGATAAAACACACACCTGCTACGGCATGAACATGAATTTAAGTTTGTACTTTACTGGGAAACACAATGTGAAACACAATCTGGCATATGAAAGGAACTAAAAGTCCTTCACATCATATGTAAGTTTGGCTTCACTTCAAGTTTAAATTAAACCATAGAAATGTAATCTTGAAGGCAGACTAGCTTGTTTCCAATCATTCCCCATGTCTAAATGATTTTCTTGTTAATCCATCTTTGGGTCATTCTATGAAATGCATGCCTTTTCCAGTTTCCAGTTCTTTTTTGTGAGATTTTTAATGTTTCATCAGACCAATAATGTTGCTGTAAAGTCACTCCATTGCATTTTGTCGTCTCAAGCTAAATTAATAAGTTTATTATATGCTAGGATATAATTATACCTCCAGAAATGTAAAAGAGGTTTGCAGGGTTGACCATTTTTGTTTAATTTCACATTACAAGCATTGTGCTCAAGCTAGTGAAACTGCTTCACTTCCCATGCTTTTTAGAAAGGAAATGTAATGCTGACATTTCAACAAATATCCACTTTTAATTTGTTAGTTGTTTGTCATGGCAACAAAGTTGACATTTGAAGTGATTTCACTATAATTGTTTTTATTCCTTTATTTCACTGTACTTGCTAGTATAACAAGTTAGAATATTGATGTATATATTAAAACCGCAAACCCATGAAAGACATGGTTTCTTGAAGTATACGCTTAAAGGTTGTCCAGTCAGAGGAAAACATTTCTGTAAAAGGAAGTTGTTGTTTTTGGGGGTCTAAATTACTGTGGCATTTGGAACATGGCTGAGATGGGGTTTTGTGAATAACTTACCTGTCAGAAATGGCTTCATCAAATCCAAATTGAAGATCTCATGGATTTTCTTTTTCATTTTTCTTTTTTGACAAATGCTTGTTTTATAGTATTTTACTCTTAACTGTAAATTAGCATTTGTAAAGCCAAATTACAGTTTTGATAATCCATGGCTAATTGTTAAGTTGATGAAATAATCTTATTTATGATAAACATTCTCAAAGCACAGCGTGAAAACAGACAAGCTGGTCTTCTATATAAGTGTGAAATGCAAACAAAAGAGCTAATCCTTAAATCCGAAAGCTTACGTTATACTAAGAATCAATTTCATGCAGTGATTTTAATTTCTTGTAATTGTTTTTTGCTCGTATTACATACTGAAAATGTCGTCCATTCCACTTTTGGATAAACACCCTATAAAATCACTTTATAGCGCAGTTTTCTTTATTTTCTTGAGTATTTTTTTTCTCCTATTAAAACAGGAGATTGCAAGATGAGCAGTCAGTGTTTTTGGTCCACTTTTCCTGAAAAAAAAAAATTATAAAATAAAAATTCTGCTAAAAGATCATTTTGTCAGCTGTTAGGTATGCACTAACACTGATAACATCGAATAAGCCAATTTTGTTGTCCTGGGTTTTTCATGTTGTATTTTTAAATGACTGTTGTTCAGTGTGTTGTAGCCTTGTTGCGTATCATAATTGCTTAATTGCCTGTGTACATGCTTTGACACACACAATATTCCAAGCTTGTTTGGAACCACATTGGCACAGGATCTGTGGCATGGCACGGTGAACTTCCACCCTGTAGCATGTTATCTGTGCCAAGCAGGGCACTGTCATGCCAATCTAGGACAGTGTCATGCATGGAGCGAAGCCAAAGGAAGCCGCAAAAGGCAGGCATGCTTGTCCGCTGCCCACTGCTTTGCCAAGGTCAAGTGTGTTTGGCAGCAGTTCTGATCTCCAGTCTCTGGTGATAAAGTGCCCAGACTGAAAAAATGTGCCAGATGAGGGCAGATATGAAACATGATCAAATAAGATATGAGGATGTGTGAGTTAGTGCAGTGACCCAGTTGAATGTGGACAGGAAGAACACTTTTTGCCCTTAAAAAGTATAATAACAAATTGTTGGCTAGTTCGCAGTGCCTTGATAAGCCAAAATCCAAAGGTGGTTGGGTTGTGTTGGATCAGTGGTTCTGTAATTCAAAGATACATGTGCATATTTTGTTAAAAAAGCAGTATGCCATATGCAGTTCATTGGTTAGGTGTAAATCCGAGTAATCCAAGTCTGCCACCTGTGGATTTTGCACTACTACAGCGGCAGAAGCAAACCAACTGACACGTTTATCCCAACAAGGTTGCTATGCTCCCTATGCTAAAACCTGCCTCAAAACAGGTCATTATTCAGCACTGTATCAGCACTCTTGACAAGGTGCATGTGTAGTTAGGAAGAGGACTTGACTATGATTGCCCATTGCTTTGTCTGATAATTTGTCTCACATGGTTATTTGATCATTTAAAAGTGACTTTCTTAATATTTTCAAGCTTTCGTCTCCAAACTCGCACGCACTCTAGTAGACATGAAAAGAGTTACCAAATTAGCTCATCTCCTGGTACAAGTGAACGTCTCCCTGTTGTAGTTTTTGTTTCATGTCTTGGATCAAAGAGACTTGATGTTTCAGAGGAGGTTTGCATGTGAATGACACGGCCTGTTATCTCGAGCCAAAAACAAACTCATTTTCATCTCGTTTCATTAGGCAGCACTGAGAATCATCAACACTGAGAGAATCATCAACATGCTGCTCGCAGACTAAGGTACTGCCCCCCATGTTACATGAAACGATTGGATTAATTCATGGTTGTCAGATGTCAAAGCAAATCTCACTTACAGACAAACTTCTGGTTTTCTATTGTTTTTGTTAACTGACGTTAGTCTAGATCTAGACTATGAGTTTGATTCTGGTTCTTATGGAAGCCTGATTCCGCCTCAGTGTAAATAATAATCAACCAAGGCTCTTGGAGAAACATGCTTGTGGTAACATTTCAGCAAAATATTACATTGTTCTTGCACTTTTTGCGACATCTTCAAAGTGAAATGAGCTAAAAGAGTTTTCCGTTTTATCCAAAGTAGATGAATGGGAATCTGGCGACATTTTATTATGTTGGGATGTACGTGTAAGGGCAATTTGGCAGGTAATGCTTAATTGTGTTTGAAAATAATTAGGGCTGGGCAAGTTAACGCGTTATTATCGCGTTAACGCATTAATCAATTAACGCTGACAATTATTTTATCATGCATTAACGCAGTTTTGTATTATTATTATTATTATTATTATGAAAACCCGTTGCTCACTGGCTCTGAACACACATACAGACAAACCATGGGTCACAGGAGGGGTGGGATGTTGATCAGTACTGGCTTGATTCACAAACCACTGTTCACTGTTATTTTTGACAGAAAAGAATGCAATGTGCTCGTAATCACGACTTAATAAGTGGGAAACAGGAAATTTCCGATAGCACGTGAAGACAGCAGAGAAGCGCTCTCTCTCAGCACAGTGGAGTGTGCATCATTTTGTTAACTTTGTGGTTTATTGTTTTGAGTCGTTTGGGACGCGGTGACACACGGCCGTCTCGCAATATATATATACAGTATATATATATATACACAATTGTGCTGCAGGTATCAGAAGTTCCACGCTCACACTACATGCGTACCAACTGAACCGCGCTCTGGCCCACCTCTTCCAACCGAGCCAGGGACGGCTAAACGGAGCGATCACACTAGTCAAACGAACCGGGCTTTGGGGGTCAAACGCGCTCGGGCACGGTTGAGATTGCCTAGTGTGAGTACACCCTTATTCTCCCGCATCCCGCACACACGAGTCTCTACCCGCCCGCGCCCGCACCCGCACTCGCCAATCAAGTGTTGTCCCGTTCCGCGCTCTGTTGCGTTGGGTCCCGCGATCGTGCATGTCTCTACAAGAAATATTTTAACTGCTACTATGTAAAAGGAATACTGCTGTAAAAAAGCACATTATTTGTTTAAAGTGCTATTGCACTAATGTTATTGCACTTTTGTTCATATAGCAGTACTTTTAAATGAAAAAAGTGCACAATACACTACTTTTGAATTCATTGAATTTTGTGCAGAACAATGCAATTAATTGCTATTAAAAATTTTAATCGTTGCCCAACACTAAAAATAATATATAACCTACATTAAACCCTATCTTAAAACTAACTGATAGCATTAACAAAAGCAAATGTGAGATAACAACACATTTGCTGAAGCAACCATGCCATTTTAGCTTGCTTCTACAAGTCTTTTGAGCTCATTTATTGACTTGTGTTTCATGGGACTTGGGACCGAGCACCACAATGCTGTACCAAGTGCGCTGCCGAGCAAGTTTACTTCCTCAGAAAAGGCGTAAATATGGAGCTGGTGTAAAACGTGGTGCAAATTTGTTTGCATTTGTTTACAAATCATATACACAATACAGTATTGTGCAAGGAACTGTGTGAAAATGAGTCTATTAATTAATAATTTGTAATAATAACTTGTGAACCTGTGTGAAAAGGAATATAAATTGTTGGTGCTTTACTATAACTAGTGTTAATTTAAGCAGAAAACTGCAGTGAAAATGTTGGTAGTGGCATATTTTTCCAATGAATCTACAGTATGTTGAAATAAGTTATTGTGAGAAAGTTTAAAATAAGAAAAAAAAATGTGTGACATTTAAATTCGCAATTTTGAAAAAAAAAATAAAATTAGAAAAGTCTGCAATTGAAACAAACTAAACAAATGAAAAATAATATTACTTTTTATACTTCTTTTCTCAGTTGCAGAATCCTTCCTTCATTGTTTTTCGACCTTTGGGTTGTCAACCTTTTGGGTTGTTTTGATCAGGTTGTGGACAGCAAGTGTGATGGAGGCCAGCTGGTATAAGCTGTGCAGGTAAACCTCACTTTTTTTGACCTCAAGAGGCTTGATAGCGATTGACGCTAAAGGCTGCGGTCTGTAGTGTGCTTGTTAGTGCGGTTGTCTCCCATGTTGGTTGGTACTGGTTCAAATTTCGCTCAGAGCAGTGTGAGTACGACCAGTTACATAAAGACATAAAATAAGATAATGCAAGTAACCATGTAACTGTGCATACTTCGGATAGAGGAATATGCTCTCTTCCCATATGAAACTCTTCCAGTATATTTTGTTGTTGACATTAGAGGTTGTTGCCTACTCAAACTGTATAGTATTTTGCCATAAATGTATCTGTCACTTGACAGCATTGAGCCAAATCAGACAGATGCCAGCATGTACGGCTGTGTGACATGCTCTCATACTTGAAAATCATGGACAAGGGTAAACATGGTTTGTGCCAACTACAAGTGTTTTGTGCAGTGAATTATTGACTGCTGAGAGCGTGAAACCTGAAATTGGAGAGATATCGTTGAGCCGATGCAGTTCATGGTACTATTAATTAGGGCTGCACGATAAATCGCATGCGATATTTAACGGCATCTTGTCAGAAAGCCGGTTCTGTAATCAGCGGTAAATATCCATCACCTGCTGGCTTTCACATTGAGCAGCATTAACTACACAGAGCCGTTGTTTACTGACGAGCTGCGCAAAACCACGTTCATATTGGCGCGATTTTTTGCGCAGCTCATCAGTGAACAACGGCTCTGTGTAGTTAATGCTGCTCAATGTGAAAGCACGCAGGTGATGGAGATTTACCGCTGATTACAGAACCGGCTTTACTGATAAGATGCGCGTTAAATATCGCATGCGATTTATCGTGCAGCCCTACTATTAATGCATTTCATTGTTTGGTTTTGCAGCATGTTGGGTTATGGCTATGTTGAGTCGCCACTTGGTGCCCAATATAAAATCTGGTTCCTGAAAAACAACCAGTGTCTCCGTGTTAAATTGACTGCAGATAAATGTGTTATGAAACCAGACGGCCTCCAAAAAATAAATAAGTCAGTTTAGGAACAGGCTGATCTAATATTTTGGGCTTTCCATTTGCGATTTACAGGCAATGTCAGTATGTAGCTCCAGGAAATATTGAGATTCAGTAATATAATCTATTTAAAACGCTTCCAATAATAATTATTAATACAAAAAATAAGATAGCATTATATAGTGAAAGCAGAAGAAGACTCTTCCAGATGTTTCTCTCAGGGCTGACGTGAGGAGACATTTAAAGATGGATGACATGCATTCATGTCTGTCAAAGAGGCTGTGAGTTATTAGAGCATGCCCGCCCGGTGGCCATCTCAGTTCATGCACACCTGAGTTTGAGTGCCAAGGGCCACCTGGGGAACAGGTGCAACTAAACTTGCATCTCACACCTGAATAAGCGCGCCCTGTGCGTGCGTGTGTGTATACACAATCATTAACGCATAAAGCTGATTGTCCTAATTGTGTAATAGTGCATGATAATGCATTCATATTTTGTAAAGGATATTTCCTGCAATTTTGGGGATTCATTTGAAGCATTCAAAGTGCTTAATTAGCATTAAATGGACAGTTCATCTAAAATTGAAAATTATATAATTTACTTACCTTCATGTCATTCCAAACCTGTGTGACTTTTTTTCTGATATTTTGGAAAAAATAAATAAATAAATAAAAATAATAATAATAATAAATGTTAATGATAATAATAATTAATGCGATAAAAGTCAATGGCTTCCATGTTTTTTTTTGGACTCCAATGACTTTCGAAATATCTTCTAGAAGAAGGTAAGCCACTTTAAAGGAATAATTCACCCGGAAATTAACATTTGCTGTTAATTTACTCACCCTCATGCCATCCAAGATGTAGGTTTTTTTTTTTTTTTCATTAGAAAGCTAAAAATGATTTTAGCTGAACTCAGTGTCCTTGGTGATTCATAATGTGGAAGTAAACGGGCACTATCACTTTCAGAGTCAAAAAAGCAGATACAAAAAAACAAATTAATTTTTATCATGCAGCCATGAAATGACATAATTTACAGCAGAGAGTGAGGACGCATTTGTAAAAGTTAGCATGGTTTTAGGAAAATATTTATACTTAAATTGTATTGTTCATCAAAATGGTACTTACTTTTGCTTATCCTGGATGATTGTAGTGATGGTGCTGCTGTAAACAACAATCTGAGATGCTGAAAATGTTCTGCTGCAGCTTTTTTGGAACTATTTTTGTTGGTGAAAAGAACAACTGCTTGTTTGGTGAACTGTTGAAAATTAATATCACATTAGCTCATGCAGCAAACTGCACTATTGCTTTTGTGAAATTACTGAATCACTATCCATTTTCCATGCAAACATTTTTTTTGTAGGCAGCAGTAGCTGTCAGACTTTGTTCCGTGTTTTGTGTGTCTTGCTCCCCATGTGCCTTCCTGTGTGTGCTCCAGCGTCCGGTATTGAATGTTTATGTCTACTCCTCGTGCTACGTGTGATTCCCCATGAAGATTAATAAATTCCTTGGTTGTTGTACTCTTGGTCTCCTCGTTCCTTGCTCCGTGTTCCCGCACCGTAGGCCGCCCTAGCTCGCCTCGATCTCCCCTTCTACGAGTACGCCAGGGAGTTCTGCAAGCTCGCGGCGGTGACGGCGTTAGAGGACGCCGTCCTCAATAAGCTGTTCTGGCTCGGGGCCAACTACCATCGCTCCGTGGACCTCCCCGCCCGTGAAGATTATTAAATTCCTTGGTTTCTATACTCTTGGTCTCCTCGTTCCTTGCTCCGTGTTCCCGCACCGTAGCAGATCGTGACAGAATACTGGACCGAAACAAAAGTAAGCAGTGCCCCTTCTCCTCGTTTTTGTTTTTCCCGCCTTTTTGAAAGTTTTTTGGTTCCTGGTTTTTCCCCCCCGCGGCTATGGAAATTGCCGCTCGCGTCGCCGCCCTAGCTCGCCTCGATCTCCCCTTCTACGAGTACGCCAGGGAGTTCTGCAAGCTC
>NW_015630348.1:4121900-4131978 GCF_001515625.1 Sinocyclocheilus rhinocerous | reverse complement strand
GTCCCGAGTATAGCCCAGGAAGGGCTCCTGATCCCCCGTTCATCCCAGGGAGGGCTCCTGTTCCCAAGTTAAGCCCAGGGAGGGCTCCTGTTTCCCCGTTAAGCCCAGGGAGGGCTCCTGATTCCCCGTTAAGCCCAGGGAGGACTCCTGACCCCCAGTTAAGCCCAGGGAGGGCTCCTGACTCCCCGGTAAGCCCAGGGAGGGCTCCTGACTCCCCGTTAAGCCCAGGGAGGGCTCCAGCCCCAGAGCTCGCTCCAGTGTCGGCTCCAGCCCCAGAGCTCGCTCCAGTGTCGGCTCCAGCCCCAGAGCTTGGAGGCTGCTCCGCCATGGCCTCCCGAGGTCCCTGATCCGCCATGGCCTCCCGAGTCCCCTGCTCCGCCATGGCCTACCGAGTCCCCTGCTCCGCCATGGCCTCCCAAGTCCCCTGATCCGCCATGGTGCCCTGAACGGGTGCTGCTCTGGAGGCCCACTGTCCCGTGTCTGTCTTGAGGGACCTCCAGAGTGCCCCCCCCCCTCCTTCCAGAGGGGGGCGTTCTCTCAGACTTTGTTCCGTGTTTTGTGTGTCTTGCTCCCCATGTGCCTTCCTATGCCCATATTTGGTTGGTTTCCGGTTCCTGTCCTCGTCATGTGATTTTCGTCTCCTGTTGTATGTGATTAATTAAGTTCATTTGTCCCAGGTGTTTCCCATGATGTTTCATTGCTCCCAGGTGTGTCTCATCATCCCCTCCTCGTGTGTGTATAAATAGTGTTCCCTGTGTGTGCTCCAGCGTCCGGTATTGAATGTGAATGTTTATGTCTACTCCTCGTGCTACGTGTGATTCCCCGTGAAGATTAATAAATTCCTTGGTTGTTGTACTCTTGGTCTCCTCGTTCCTTGCTCCGTGTTCCCGCACCGTAGCAGATCGTGACAATAACATACAGGGATTTTTTTTGCTTTCTTAACTTGAATTATATGGGCATTCCAACTGCAGTCTAGTAGGCTTCATCATGCAGTGAATGCTTTTGGACTTTCAAAACGCATTTTTGTTTGTTTTTTACTCAATTTCACCTCACATAACGTTAACACAATAATTTCAATATCATCGCAGACAATAAATATCACACACCCCTAGTATCTGCTTTTTTTAGACTTGCATTTAATGAACCACCAAGGGCCATGAGTTCAGCTAAAAATATGCGATGGCCGGAGTGTGAGTAAATTAACTGCAAACTATCTTTTTTTTAGGTAAACTATTCCTTTAACATTTCTGTTCAACTCTATTGCTGTAGTTCCACTGGTAGTTGACATTAAGGTCATGATTCCCAGGTTCGATTCCCATAGAACACAAAAACATGCCAAATGAATGAATACAATTATAATAGTCTGTTTTCTATAAACACCGAGCGTAGAAAAGGCCCAATTGTTAAGATATTTCTGTCAGTGTGAGGCATGTCTGGATCGTGCTGTGTGTTCAAGAGAGTGGGTGCTTCCTTGAAGGCTTTCTAATGACCTTCTTGTCCTCTGAATGTGGGTCCTCATTACTGGCGAGGCATCCATGATGTAAGGGAAACAGGTCAATTTAGCTCAAAGGGAATCATTTAAGATTTTAAAGGGAATTTGGACAGAATCACTGTTTTACGGCTGATCACTGAGACGGCCAGCGATTCATTGAACGAGCCGTATAACATCAACTCTGCAATGGATATTAATATCCAAAATATAGTGAAAACACTATTAATTAGCACAGTAACAAGGAGAGAGAGAGACTGGGACTCGTGGCGATTCCGTAGCCGGAGGAGGAAAAGCTGATTGAACTGAGTTTATGCCTTGGCAGAGTGAGCACACGCTGGAGGCGCGCCATTTGTGTTTAGTTGAAATTTAGAGAAAGAAATAAAAGAGCCACGAGTCTCCAAACCGCCTACCTGAGTCACTTCCTTCTTCCCCTTACGAACTTTGTTACAGTCTGATATCCTACAATGAATATGCCTGTAATGGCCTGGCAGCTCTCATCAGGCTCGAATAATGACTGAAGTGTCTCTCGTTTCTTCTTTTGTGCTTTTCTTTCTCTAATGTCCTAAAGAGATCAGTGGTCCTCTCCAGGCCCAAATATACCAGGCAGATCAAGGACAAAAACATCTGTACTAATGGAGGAGGTAATTGGCCCTCAGGCACACAACAGATGAGGAAACTCAACGATGTTCAGTGGCTCTTTGAATTAAGCTTTATCAACTGAACATGTAAATTCAGCTAAACCATAATAGATTTATTAAGCACATAAAGACCACCGACAAAGCCATTATTGATATTTGTAGAGCTGTGCTTTTAAATTCATACGATGTAGCAAAAAGCACATGACCGGTTTAGCGAGTACTTTGTGTTCCCATACAGTTGGATTTGATGTTTTGCTCTTATGTAAATCATTGAGTAAAAGTTAAGATCGTTTATATCAAAGAATCTGAATGAGAACATTTTCACTGGTGATCTTTTGGACCCCAGCATATACTGCATGGATACTGCACATGCATCACAATTGATTATGGTTTTGCTGAAGAGATATTACTGTATGTAGGAATTATGGGAGACTGATCTGCTTATAAAAGTTGTGACATCGCAGTGCTGAAAATCATATTAAGTGATATGACAGGTATGACGGATTCTGTCAGCCTGGAAGATGATTGAACTGTCAGTGTCACTCACTGATTTACTTACAATCCTTAGGCTTTCTCACTATTTCTCTTACTCTGTTGTCTCTCTCTCTCACTCCATTTCTCTTTTCATTTTTTTTTACTCTGTCTTTACAGAATGTAAGTTGGGTTCAAAAGACAAGCATTGGCAGTGAAATAATCTATTTTTGCTGAATAAATGTGCTCTATTCAGCGGTGAAAACACAGAAGCACAAATGCTAACAGGAAGTTTGTGGTAAGAAGGACACTCACAAATGTATTTCTAAATATGGAGCCTTCAGTGTCTTCATCTCTATTGAGTATTGTGCTCAGAGGAGTGCAATACCCTCAAAGTGGGTAAAAAGAAAACTGAAGGACACTATGCAAGAGTTTGGTTATGGGCCTATTTTCGGCAGATATGTCATACTGTATTTTTACAGTCACATCTTTATTATTATTATCATTATTTGCATCCAGTTAAAAATCAGTTCAACTTTAAAAGCAATAATGAGTTCTCTCTGTACAGGTTTTGTGGATAAAAATGCAAAACACAGGGCGTATAAAAATGTAGAGACCTGTTTTTTAAAAGTTGTACTTTTTAATTTGAATGCATTTTTAGAATGTCTTGTGCAAGATGCTACAGAAGATCCAAGATGCAAGCACAATGGTCAAACAAGTCCGTCTAGTGCATTTTTTGGTGTTGTGTGAGTTGGCATTCTTAAAATGCTATGCTCAAGTTCTTGAGTCTTTGCTTTTTCCCCCCATTCCACTGCTATTGTCTCATGTTTTTGCATTTGTGTTAATGGTCCTTTACAGGGTGAACAAAATAATGTTGACTTTCTCTTTCAGTCTTTCCATCATTAGGACAATGTCTTAACGTTTATACTTAAATTCCATTTGACAGGTGTCCAGTGACAATTCATTGATGTAGTTCTGATGTGAAGGAGTCCATTTAAAGTTATATTCTTTGTTTTCTCTTCAGCAGTTTGTGACAGAATACACAGTAGCCATGTAGGCAGTGTGCAATTCAGAGTACCCAGACATAAAACCATTTGAGTAAATGTTACAGAAACGTCAATCCCGATGCACTGTACATGTGATACATCGATCAGTCAGTCAGTCGTGTGGCCACTGGCTGAAGACTGAATCACGACATTGCCTAATGAATCACTCTGTTCAAACAGCACATACAGTGAAAGAGCTGTTTAAATGAATCAGCTCAGTTGAGTCAGGTCATTAAGTAAATCAGCCTGAGTCTCTTTTGATGTCTCAGTTCACAGAGTTCAGAAAAATCATGATTTCATCCTGGTTAGTTCTAGTTAGGTCCTTTTTGTATTCTTTTATCAGCAAGCAACTTTAGAGCCTTGTGTTTTATTGTTATTGTTATTTAATTTATTTTACTTCCCTGAAATAAGCCATCTGCAATTAAATCAAGAAATAATTATCAAGTGAACAAGGAATATTTTGAACTGTTTGTTTATATTAGATGAATGAAATCTTGTTTAAAAGCCCTGTTTGTTTATTTGAGTGCAGTTGTACCCACTAGTATTTGGACTTGGGCACATCCAAATAGTGAAAGTGAAAGTGAAGTGGCATGTGGCCAAGTATGGTGTCTCATACTCGGATTTTGTGCTCTGCATTTAACCCATCCAAGTGCACACACACAGTAGTGAACACACACACACAGTAGTGAACACACACACACCGTGAACACAAACCTGGAGCAGTGGGCAGCCAATGCTGCGGTGCCTGGGGAACAGTTGGGGTTTCAGTACCTTGCTCAAGGGTCTCACCTCTGTCGTGGTATTGAAGTTGGAGAGAGCGCTGGTTATTCACTCCCCCCATCGACAATTCCTGCCGGACCTGAGACTCGAACCCGCGACCTTCATGTTACAAGTCCAATTCTCTATCCATTAGGCCACAACTGCCCATTAATAGAGTAAAGGAGGTAAAAGAAGCAGATTTTAGGAAAAATAAAAGACAAAGGAAAAGAGAGCGAAAAATATATTTAGAAGCCGCTCTGAATGGTGAGTGCTGGCATGTTTTGGAATGTGATTTATTGTCTGAAAGATAATATAATTCGCCAATGTTCAACGCTCACTCAAGGCAATAATACCCAGCATCCCAGAGGGGGCTGGTCCTGGCCACACACACACACATAAACACACACACTCTGATGTCCAGGTGGCTCAGGCTTGATTACTGGATAATTTATGGTCAGGCCCCTGTCAGCCCCTGGCTCCCAGCACACAACCAGTACTGACACTTGTATGGAATAAAACCCTTACAGCTGCCTTAGTCTATTATTCTCTCTCTCCTACTCTCTCTCTCTGTCTCTCTCTCTCACTCAGTGAGTTTAACTGAGTTTAACTGAGCAGAATTAGTGCAAAAGCAGGAAAGTCGAGGCCTTGGAGCCACACATCAACTCCAATTAAACTTCAGAACAACACGGGGAAAGTGAGAGAGAGACAGCGCTGCAGTTAAAACCTAGTTTACAGCATATGTACAACATGAAGTTCACAGTTATTTAAGACACTTCCATGTGGGCTGTGAAAGTGCATAGATTTATTTTTAGTGAATACGTGCCAGACCCTTTCAGAGTGAATTGGTTTTATGAGCATATAAGAAGATTGTCCTTTAATAACCCCTTTCTAAAACTTTTTCTATTCTCTTTCTGTCCAACGTTTTTCCTCTTTTATCCTCCATTCGTCTGTATATCTGCCGCAGTGCGCTAACCAATCCTGTTAGTCAGGTCACATTGGCATAAAGCGATTTGAAATGTTTCATATTCGAATGCATTGACTGAGCCATAGAGTTCTGAGTTCTTCCAGTAGACAGTCTTCATCTCATCGATATTGATGTGAACAAGATTTCCCTGAGCGCCGAGGTCCCCACTCGCACATTTTTACATTAAAGAATATTTACAGTTTTTTCAGACTTTAAATGCATCTCTCTCTTTCTCAAATACCTCACGCCCAGATGAAATAGCATATTGAATCAGATTTCTGGCTATGGATCCCGGCATTTGATGGCTTCACTGCTCTGAATGTGTCACTGACACCTGACAATGTACCCAGACTAACTTAATTAGTGCTCTTTCTCTGCTTCTGTGTAACTTTATCATGGCACAAAGCATGTAAATTACATTCTAGGACTATTTTAGAGACTCTAGTTACTGCGCTAATGACATAACCGCCAATAAGAAAAGCAGCTTTAGAAAGCAGGTGATTCAAATGATCTGGACATTTCACAAGATTAGAAGAAAGGTAATAGTGGTGAGAGGGTTATTTAGAAGAAAAGTGGAGCCAAGTAACAGCCATGAGCACCTTTTATCTTCAGTTCAATAACTTAGTGCGTCTTTGGCCAAAGACTGAAACGCGCTGCAGAAAGTAAGAAGAAAAGAGACGAAAAAAGCTCCTGTAAGGGGCAGCTCGACTATGACTTAGTAGACATGTCTTGACCTTGACCGTGTGGACAAAACTCGAGCTGAGTGCTGCTAATGAAGTGTCAGGACTCATAAGACCTTATGAAAAACTAGGCCATGGTGTGAGAAAGGGGGGAAACAGGAACATTCTCGTTTCATGCGCTCTTCAAGGTGAATCGCTGTACTCTCGTTGTGTGGATGGTTTTAAAACGTTTTGTGTGACCTCTCCCTCTCCTGTCTCATTCTCTTTTTCTCATTATCGGTCTTTAACGCACATACATATCCAAGGGCACATGCAGTACACTGTTAAAAAAAAGTAATTTTAATGAAGAATAGAACATATCATATACTGTACCTTTTGTCACATATAGTGCAAATTAAATACATGTAGTTTTACTGAAAATTACTCTGGAAAATATTGTTTGTAAAGGTAAAAATAATTACTTGATGCCAGATGTTTGTTTGTTTTTTTTTAAATAAGAAAACATAGAAAACATGTTTTTTTTCCTTAGTATATGGGTTTAATAAAAAATGCCAATGCTTCATTTTACTGCTTATATCCTTTTATCCTTTATTTTTTATTTAGTTATAGGCATTGGAATTAAAAGTTACAGTAAATACATTCTTAATGTTACAGAAAATTTCAAATAAATGCAGTTATTTTGAACAACATTTCCACAAAAAGCTTAATCAGCACAACTGTTTTCAGCATTGATAACTATAAGAAATGTTTCTTGAGAACCAAATCAGCATAATAGCATGATTTCTGAAGGATCACGCGAAACTGAAAACTTAAATAATCGCTGCTGAAAATTCAGCTCAGACTTCACGGGAAAACATTTTAATAAGTTTGAATATATATTTAAATAGAAAACAGTTATTTTAAATTATAATCATATTTCACAATACTGCTCAGTCTCATTCACTAACAATTGTGTGGAATATTTTGTATATGTATGCACAGGAAAACTTTTCATGAAAACATGAATGCATACAATTAATTTGTTCTTAATCTCGTTCTAATGTTAATGAATTTGGTGTATTCTAAATGAATACTGAGGTTAGTCATTTACAAACTAAAACCCACTCAAACCATCTCTATGTGAGGGCTTTCCACACAACCTTTCCTTTACAGCCTTACACCAATCTCAGTAAACATACATGATGCTCTCTAAAGATGCACTCTTGCCTCATTAGCCAGTGGTACATACATATATCTGCACAGTTTGAGCTCTAATGCAGATTTTCTTACTCTTTCACTGTATATGATGACATACTGTATATTTAAGTTGAAATATATATGTATAAAATTGCACCTTAATACAATAATATGGCCCACAGTATGTGATTTAAAAAAAAAAAATATATATATATTTGTATTACTTTTTTAACATACATGTTATTTCGGTTGATCCTACATTTTCATTTAATTAAATTAATAATACATTTTAGTGTGAAAGTTTTTTTTTTGTGAATCATGGTTTGTTTGTGAAAATGTTTGCACCCAAATTTTACTCACAAATGTGTGCATTGTCACACTTGAGTGAATGAGACCCAGTGTTTTTACTGCATTTTTAATCAAATAAATGCAACCTCAGTGAGCATAGGAGACTTACTCACGCCAAACATATGAGTGTATATATTATATTTAAGGTGCATTGCATATGATTTAGTTAAGATTTATTGCAGTATTTTAGCGTTACTCTGGTGGTGCTACTAAACAGCCACAAAAATTACATTCCACGAAGCCTGACATGCTATCACTGTTTATTTAAGCACAGATACTGGGTTTTTATCATAAATTAAATTGAGTAAACAAAGTCCATGGTGCAGCGTATGTGGAATTCAAGTTAGGTGTGCTGTTTCATTGGCATTCTAAATCAGCTTGAATTCAGAACAGTAGTCAAAATAGTCTTTGAAAGCGAGAGAAATTATAAAGAGAGAGAACAAGAGAGACAGGAAGAGAGCGAACGAGATAAAGTAAACTCATTTGCAAGCAAGTACACATATAATTAAATTTCCAGCTAAAAGCCTTGTTTGTCATGCATTCTCATTTGCATTGCTTTTAAATATGCATGGATTTATTTGCATGAACTGGGACAGTGTCTGTGCACGAAACATCACCCCGCGTTCCAAAGATGTTTTAGTTTGACATTTCACTCAGTGCTATAAGGGACACTAATGTGCTCACCCAACATGACACACACACTTAAATTTACAAATGTAACAAGCGACGAATGTCCTGCTATATAGTGGCACACCGAAAGCTTTCGAGGACAAAAATGAAATGCCAAGCAACATAAACTGCCCCATTAATTTAGTGAATCTTATGTTGTTGCTTTTCTCTCTCTCTTTAAACTATCCCAACTTTTAACTTTTTTTCCATAATAACATTCACAAGGCTACATTAGTGAAAGTCAGATTAGACCGTGTCGGTCGTGTGACAGCAAAACAACCCGCATCATTGACTAGCTGACATTAGCCTTGGTGTTGTATGATTCGTCCTCGTTGCACGTC
Source organism: Sinocyclocheilus rhinocerous (assembly GCF_001515625.1). Lineage (NCBI taxonomy): Eukaryota > Metazoa > Chordata > Actinopteri > Cypriniformes > Cyprinidae > Sinocyclocheilus > Sinocyclocheilus rhinocerous. The sequence goes on along the minus strand of NW_015630348.1, from coordinate 4,123,394 downwards.
TAAGTGCCTCGATGTGTTTTCTAAATGCACGTTCTCATTCCATTACTGTCAGAGGCTGGTGCCTGTCACAGCCGGAGTGGGACGGTCCTCAGAAATGGAGGAATTCTGTAAATATTTAACTGTGAGCTACTGTATAGGGGGAGGCAGAGAAAGCTGAGGGCTACAGATGCGTAAATAAGTAAATAGAAAAATAAAAAGAGGCTAGTTGGGAGCTAAAAGGGTAATAGTGATTCACTGCATGCATAATATAAAAAAACACATGGAGATACAGGATCGTACAGGTGAGGGGGGTTGGGGTGGAAGCCAATTGAGACGTCAAACCACTGTGGGCTCTTTTACACAAACTCTTAAATAAAACACACTCAGGGCTTGGCCCTGTTTCCGCAGATCACACTGCGTGTTTATGGCAGGACTAACGGGCCTTGAATTTTAATTGCCTTTCTCCCTCTTGTTCATCTTGCGCACAAGCATCTCTCAGAAAACTTTCCTCATCCTTGTCTGGGTAAACCGAGGGGCCGCACTGTAACAATACATTACGCTCGGAGAAAAAGACAGCTTTTCAAATTTTAACTAAAGCTAAAGAGCAGGTTTGGCTCTGGCTGCTTCAGTTAGCGTTGAGCGGTGCTGATGTTAGCTATCTCCCTTTGCGCTCTCTCTCTCTCTTCCTTTGTCTTGTTCCTTTCTCTCGTCTTGCTGTCAGACTGATGGTGTGTAGGTTTGACACAAGCAGACGGTTGGTCTCTGAGGCGGATTAGAACTTGGAGGTGAAGGAGTGCACGGACCGAGGTCAGCCTCTGACAGCCCGCAGCTTCAAAAGACCCACTCTAATTTCACTCCTTGCAAATCAATAGTGATAACTTGCTGATTACAACCGCACTTCTTTTGAACAGGATATTATATACATGCAGCAGATGCCACAACACATGCGGCATGAATTAGTTTACTGTGACTCTACACGATTCCCCTTAGATGAAATGACATGTTGTATGCGTTTATAGGGGTAAGATAAACATTGTCCTCCTCAGAATTTGATTAAATTAATTTTATGGGAGTATTTGTTTTCAAGATGTTTATCGTAGTGGGTGTGCGTGTGTGTATAATTGTTACATTTATTATTTATTTATTTTGAATAGTATTCTTTTATTTTCAACAATTTTATAAATGTATTTATTTAGAGGTTTGTGAGAGTATTTTTGAAGATGTTTATGGTAGTGGGTACATATGTATATATCCAATTGATTTATTTATTTTCTTACTAACTTACTTACCAGAGCCTTGGGTGCATTTCAGAAACATGCATTTGTTCAGTCTTATTTTTCTATGAAAATACTGAAGTATCCTTAAAACAAATATTAAACAAAATTGCCTAAAACATTAAATCTTGTTTTCAAAGAATGTCTTAAATACCAATGTACTTTACTGCTTCAGTCTCATTTTGTGTGTGTGTGTTTTAATGTTAATATATCACTAAATAGTCAAAAATACCCCCCCCCC
>NW_015630348.1:4111398-4121764 GCF_001515625.1 Sinocyclocheilus rhinocerous | reverse complement strand
CCCCCCCCCCCCAAAAAAAAAGCAGTAACGCAAGAAAAATAAAACTTTTTCTAAACTCTTATGCAATTCTGCTTCAAAATAAATTAGTCTTGTTTTAATTGGGGAAAAAAAAAAAACTAAACAAAAAATACTGATTAAAAAAGTGCGGCCAACCAATTTTGACCTTGCATTTTAGTTCCCGTCTCCCAGGAAACAATGTATTTAGTGTGCCTCTATGTGCCTGGGTTTGTGTATCTGTCCGTCCATGGGTGTGTGTGTGCATGGATATGTGTGTGTGTCAAGGGCTGGCAGCAGCCAGACCCGCTCAGCCTCAAACGGGCAGTGGTCCAAACCTCGCCGGGGTTGGTTCTATTTGAGTCGACAAGGCTCTCACATCCCTCTCTTCCTCCATGTACCTCTTCTCATCTTTCCCCCGCCCTCTCCCTCCAGCCCACCCCTCACTAAATCACAGCTGACATGTCAAGCGCCTCCTGGGGCCTCCGCCAGGCTTAGCTCATTTGGCCACTTGTCTTTATTTGTCTGACTCCAGGGGAACATTTATTCATCCATTCATTCATCCTTCCCTTTCTCTCAGCCTCTGAATGCATGTTTTTTTTTCCATGCTACTTATACGCCGAGAAGAAGAAATCATAGACTGCGTTAGTTACTTTTATTCCTAAACTGTGTTGTAGAGGAAACTGGGGCTAGTTATGTTAATATAGTAATTATACATTTTTAATTAAGCGATCCACAGCACAAAGTTGTAGTATTTCCTCAGCAACCAGCACATCAGCTCCAGGCATGACGAAGCAGATATCATCCTCTTTTGGAGGACCAAACAAAGTAGTTTCGCTTTCACACCGAATCACACAGCGTCTTTACGACATGGCGGCGGCAACAACAACACTACAGCGAGAATAAAAGTTACGCCTTCTTTCTTTGCGTGAACATTTGGGCGGCGTTATGCAAATCTTCCCACATAGCGACGTAGATATGTGGGGGCGTGTTAGAACGAGCCGTTTTAGGTAGGCGTGGTTGACTCTTAACTTTTATAAAGAATATCTCTTTGGATTTGAGACTTTAGTCTTTGCAACTTTACAGATCTTCTTTATGCACCAAGAGCTTGTAACACTCCAAAGAGAAAGCAAAAATTGAAATCGCATCATATGACCCCTTTAATAAATTATTTTGTGTTTCGTAATTATTTAACAGTTTGAGTTTTAAAGAAAATACTTTAATAATCTATTCAATGACAGATTCCACTATGACAACAACTTACCCCAACAACATGCTATTGGGGCATGTCGTCATATAAGGTTACCTTGTGGTCAACGTGAAAAATGATGGAAATTTTAAGTTAAGACTATATGGTATATTTCTATACTAAAACAAAACCTTCTCTAAGGAATACAGTAAAAATGTGTAACTAACTTTTGTTTCTGCTTTTCTGCTAAATGATAGTTCATACAAAAAAATAAAAAATAAAAACATTCTGTCATCATTTACTGAACTCACCCTCATGTCATTCCAAATCTCTATGCATTTCTTTCTTTTGTGGAGCACAGATACGATTCTTTTAAGGCGAACTATCTTTTAACACCAGCAACATCAAGGGTTTTTGTGATAAGATCTCTTTTATGTTGCATTATTACACATTACAGTCTACAACAGAAGTGTTTCGTTGTTGAGCGTCACTTCACCAAGATCAGTTTTGTTTTCCCATAAGAGATGGCTTGTTTGTCCTCACATTTCTCCCTGCAAGAGCTTGTATAGATTTGTAATTTTCACTTTGGCATTGATCTTAACTGTATTTTCCCCTAATCTATAAACAGAGAGAGAGGGAAAGGGAGCGAGCAGCGCACAATCACCCATACTTCAGATAATTTTATCTTAATTACCGCAGGGAGCAAGCAAAGGCAGTTTAAAAATGAAATGGGAAAATAAATACTAGCTGAAGAGTGATAGCTTGAGGCTCTGAATCATAACAGGTCAGAGAAAAACAATCGAAACATGTCCTTTCCCACATCTGTTTGGCCCCGGGGCCTCACATGCACTGTAACCTCTGTGACACAGCGCATTGCTGGCTACAGCTGGAACAAACCATAAGGGATTCTAGCTTTTTTAAAGCTTCAAATACATTCAAAGATTGTCTTCATCTTTTTCTCTTTTTTATAACTTTTTACTTATTTTTATACCCATTTATCTTGATTTTAATTACTTAGAAATATGGGAAAAGATATTATGATGAACCTTGACCTTTTCTTGTCGAGATGGTGACATTAAAGGGCTCGACCCAGGGGTCTAAGTCAAGATCGGGGGAAAGGGGACAAATGACAAGACGTATCAAAACACACTCATGTCAGACTTCATCACACCTCAGCACTGTATAACCTAACCTGAGGAGGGTAAAGGACAGTAGGTTAGTTTTGATTTATACAAGGTATGTAATACACAAGGGGTCAAGGTTTGGCTGGTTACTGATTTTTTGTTTTTCTTTACAGGAAACATATCATCCTGAAAATTTCATTTTATTGTAATACAATGTTTTTCCAGTCACCCTTGTAAAGTACTCTTAAAAGCATAAAATATACATTTTTTTTCATTGTCTGTGAATTTTGGAAATCAGAGCTCATGTTTGTCGCTAATAAAGTGTTCAGAATTGTGTTCTTATGGTATGGAGGTTTTATGCCAATAAATAACTAATACATGGCTGGCATTAAAATTCTAGATTATTTTGTTGGGGGGAAAAAATTGTTACAAGTGAATTTAGGCATTATTAAGTTTGCTAAATATTACATTTAGCAGTTTACTTTTTTTTTTTTTTTACTTTACGTAAATGTTAGATGAGGTTATAGAAAATATAAATGTAAAATAGGGCAATATGAGTATGCACAGTTAAATATCCAGTATCAAACAAAAGTTAAATCAATCAATAAATTAATTTGTCTGATACAGTAATTGTTATGGTATCAATATATTGTGCATGTCTAATTTAGATGAAAGGTAATATTAACATATATTTATCCAAGTATTACAGAACTCACAATGCATAACTCTGAGGATTCTGCATCTCTACATGATCATTGGTAAAATATCTGGCTGTTTTGTTATTTACAACATCAAGATGAGAGATGAAAGAGCTTGAAATGTGTGCGGATCTTTAATTTACAACATTTCAAACACAAAAACAAAAACAGTGAAAATGCACTAAAAGTTATTCAGTATGTTTGAGTGATGCGAGAAGGGGCAGCTAATCTCTGCTAATGCAATCCAAACATGCATCGCATTTCTTTACAGTGCAGCCCACGTCTCTAGATTTCCATGTCACTACTTTCTAGCTTTCATCTAAAGATAAGACAGCCACAAATCCATATATTCAATAGGGCTCTATGTCTTTGTTCCGTTTTTTCCTGCCTTTTTTCTTTGAGAGCATAAATGCGATTCGCGGAGTGAAAGTTGTACTTTCAGGAGAGTGTTAAAGTTAGACAGTCATGCTGTCAGCAGAGAATTTGCTTTTTCATAAACAAACTTCTCAGCCTCATAAGACTTCCAACGCATGCACACACACATGCTGCCCACACTGAGTGACTCTCCAGATGGTGCTGTGAAGAGTGCTTCAGACTTCAAAACGCTTGTCACATTGCTCATCAAACCCATCATATGGATTCTCCAATTAAAACAAATTAGCTACATTTCCTTCCTATTCAGAGCCCGGTAAACACCATTAACATTTGTTTAACTGGCCTCGGCGACCCCTCGATTGCTTTATGCCCCTGATGTCACTTCATGGTGTCACGAAGTTAACAGTGCCAGAAATCGCAATAAACACCCTTCAGCTAGCACAATGCTAACGCCAATCATTCTCGTCTTCGCAGTCAGCTGATGAACTGTGCAATTTGCAGAACATCTGTTCCATTACAAATCACAAACCCACAAACTCTGTATTTTTCCAGTCGAAATTCCACTTTCAGTTCTTGAAAACTTTGTATATATACTCCCACCATGCAAATAGGATATTATTATTTTATTTCATTATTGTTTCTACACAATGATACAGCGAGAGCTTGCTTTGCCCTTGGAATTATTGATGATGTTTTGACTCTCTCAATACAGGTTCATGATATTTTTGTTAAGACTGTTGCCGTTGGCATTCAGGTGATAATTAAGATATTCAGGCAAGAAACAAAAGCCCATGCCTTCTGATGGAGGAAAACAAAATAGCTGCAGCTTTGAGAAACATTCGGTGATGCTTTTAGGTGTCCGCTGTTACAGAAATATGATTGAAAGATGTTTAATTTGGCAGAGAAATAAATGTATCATGTTGTTATTTCCCTTCTTGGACGAGGCGTTCAGAAGAAACTCTGTGGTCCTGTTAGGAGCAGATGTGGTGATGTTGGAGCCACATCTGAGAATACATTTATCTGTTGGTGGAATCAGCGGTACCGACTTAGATGTGGTGTTCCTCTGTTGTTTTCACACACTTTCATTCAAACGAGGATGAGTTTGACATATTGCAGTCATTTATGGTTATATATTCCTGCACCAAAACAACAGTTTGATATATGAACAAGATAGCAGCTGTCGTACTCGGTGCATGTAGTGTATTGCTACCCAAACTGATGTGCGTTTGATCTCTGGAGATGCATTAGGAAAGTTTCGAGCGCTGCAATTTAAGGTCTGTTTATACTCATTAGGCAAAAAAATTTTCAATTGCTTTATTTAAATTTTTGAATTAATTAAGAAGAGTCTTAATCTGTATTTTTGTAATATATAAGTATTTTTAATATATATATTTTTTTAATTAGATTGCTGCGAGATTGTCATATACACTATACAGCTGGAAGTCTCTTATGCTCACCAAGGCTGCATTTATTTGATACAGTAAAACAGTATATTGTGAAATATTACTACAATTTAAAACAAACCATTATTATTATTATTATTATTACCATTATTGGATACTGGGGCTGTCAAGCTCCTAAATTATAAAAAAAAAAAAAAAAAAAAAAAACACCTTGAACAGTTCCTTGAAGGGAGAGTAGTAGCACTGTACTTTGGAAAGGTGGATATGGAAAAAAAAATGTGTTCAATAAGTTAGCATGACACCAAAATGAACTTATTCATACCAGAGATTAAAGAGAGCTGGGCCATCTGAAGCAGTGGCAATCTTGCAACTGAAGTGTTGTCCGAAACCAAATCCATCCATTTATAAAATAAAAATGAAACTGTGAGACAGAGAATATAAAAAAATAGATGTATAGAGCATTCCTGGTGTGCTGTGATCGATAGAGAATGAAAATGCTGATCACATCATTGCACCGTTACATCCAGGCATCTCAGGGCAGGGATGGCAAAAACAAAATGAATAATGAAGAAACACACATATAAACACTCTCTCTCACACACATACACGACATTTGCTCATTATGGCAGAGGTGGTTTGACAGTGGTCACAGAGGCTAGGCAGACAGACAGGTGTAACATCTGGACAATCTGTTCCTATAAACACATCATGTTCTGTGTCTCTCTGTCTCTTTCCCTGACAGCTGGGCTGTGTTTTACCTGGCCTGACCTGCCGCTAATGGGGTCTATAGCTGCCAAATGCCAAACACACACCCGAACACATGCCAACACTTTGTTTCTTTACTTATTCATTTTCATTCTCCTTCCTTATTCTGTTTTTCTGTCGGATCAAGTACCTGACATCTGCTGCATCCAGATTACTGGAGATGTTTCTGGATTTGGGCTGGAGTCAAAGATTCTTTGCAGAATTTTGTATAGGTAATGTGTTTGCATGGCTGTTCAGAGGTGCTCAAAGTCTGTGTGAGATTCCAAAACATGTCAACATGTGTTGTATTAATTTAATTGTAGCTTGTTTTGCTACATTTTTCATCGTCAGTGTGTAAGTCCTTGTCATATCCATGTGATTTATTTTTCCCCATGAAATCAAGGTTTTTTTTTCCCCAGAAGAGAAAGATTTACTTTTAAATAATTTAATAAAATAAATAATTGTAACTATTTTATTAAGTGAAGATGCATTTAATTGATCAAAAGTGACAGTAAAGACATTTATAATATTATAAAAAATGTATGTCAAATTAATGCTGTTCTTTCAAACGTTCTACTCAGGAAAGAATCCTGCACATAAATAAATAGTTAGTTAGTTAAAAATAAACCTCTTCTTTTCCTGCAAAACCATTTAATAGGTTGATCTGATCTAGGCAAAGCTCAGTAGGCAGATGTTATTGAAGCTCTCTCTTGTTTTCTCAGAAATGTGACTGGTAAAATACATAGATTTTTGAGTGCAGTCATTCTAAGGGACAGTCTAAATTTAAACACGGTAATGAATTTGCACAGAGAAACCTGTTCTGCAGAAGACGTGGTTGTTTCAATCTTTGATAGTTAATACAATTTCCTCACAAAAGAGCTCTTTTTGTCTATATATACACGCGCACACACAGAAGCGGTCCCTTACCACCCGACTCGGCCATTATGAGGTCATCAGAGGCACAGATTCAATTTTCCCTCATTATGATTCCCATGTAAATGGGTCGTCACACAGACGTGAAGCAAGTAGGACGTGTGTGTGTGTATGTGTGCATATTACACCTCACAGTGCTCTGTCTCTAGAATAGAAGAGTAACTGGTGCGGTGATGAGGCGAGGCATGTAATTCAAAGGATCTGAGGGTCAAGCCTGAAATGGACACACAAACGCACAAAGACGGAAACAGATACAAGTTCATACAGTATATAAAACTAGCTGTGGTTCAACCACGGTGTGCGTGAGAGAAGTGAGAGACTGCTAAAATGTCACTTGGCAAGTCGCGTAGGTGTGAAACGATCACTGTGCTTCGACCATTAGCACCTCTGCTTGTCACTTTCACACACATACACTCACGGGAACATACACGGGGGCATACAGTCACCAGAAGGGTATAACAGCTACTTGAGGGGTCACAATATGAAGCCTGAGATTAAGATGTCATCTTGCTGCCTTAAGACACTTTGAGAGTCAGTTCTTGTTTGTAATAAATGATTGCTGTGTGATTAAATGTGTTTGGTATGAGTGAGAGTTTTATCTTTCTTATTTGTTTATGCTTTAGATGTCATATTTTGTTCAAATAGATGACATAATTGTTCAAACAGCAAATAAAAAATAGCCATTTATATTCTGCTTTCACTCTGACATGCACAGCGACAGAATATTGATTTAACAGCATGATATTATTAATGATACATTTTTCTAAAAAAAAAAAGTATTTCCTGATAGATATTGATATGCAAGACTAATTTTACTTGTGATACCTTGAAGCCATGACTTATTATGATTAATTATAAATCATTTTAAAAAGTGCAATATCAAAGACATTTTACTCTCAAAAGCATTCAGAATAAGAAAAAAAAATATAGAACATCTCTGAAGTAATGTAAAGTCTTCCATTTGTTTTCAATGACAATTTGTGGCGATAGGATGTTGCTATATGACAAAATGTACAAATGCACATTATTGCATTAAGATAGTTAAGTTAATGAGCGATTTTATGATATATCTATATACTGTACGATATACCTGCCCACATATAGTATTACATAATAAAAAAATTATGAACGCACGAAAAACAGGGTAAGAAATTGTCAGCATTCTGAAAATTGATTCATGCATTGATAATCGTTCACCTAATTTATATGATGCATTATGCACTGCTATAATTTATATACAACTGCTTTCCTCTGCAGACTATTAATTATTAACAGCAAGAATACAGATTCCTTTTCAAAACAGAATGGCAATACATCCATTTGATCAGATTTTCAAAATCTATGGCCATCTGCGCAGCCAACTAATAGCGTTACCGAATCCAGAAGGAGAAGTGCTATTACTACACCAACCTGGTGACCTCCAGCGCTAGAATCTGTGTTAACGGGTCATAATATTAAGAGCTATAACAACAGTGAAGGTGCTCAATATAAATCAACAGACTGCAGCAAAACCTCTCATAAGCAGACCCTCCTGAGCCATAATCTCTTCATAGGCGTCAATCGGGGTCATTAGGTGATGGCCTTTTAAACAAATGCAATGGCTCAACCTCATCTTCAAAAGATGAGACTAATGCATCTCTTTATATAGACTGAGTCCATAATTCACGAGCCGCTATAACATTATTATCTGCTTTGTCTTGTCAAAGTGAGGGGAGTTAAATATCTGCTATAGCAGTCATTAGTTTAAAACCCATTTACCTTCCTCTCCCCCTCTCTGATCTGAGATATGATAAAGCCCCAATTAATAATTCAGCCTAATTAAACACTCATATTTAAAGAGGGCTAGGTCGCCGTATGCTTACTAGCTATTAATTGTTCCTGGCAGAGCTGCATTAGTTTTCAGATTTCTCAGTCACACATATCTATTTTCTTTCAGGCAGATGAGGTACAGACTGCAGGTCGACACTGTTGCACACTGACGAATAAAGAAACTGCAACAAAATTAGATAATTGTGTTTTCGACAAATGGACGGAGCCCGCTACACAATGGCAAAAGTCAAAGCCAAGTGCGCTTCAGTCTTTTCTGAACCTGACAACTGCACTTAAGGTTCGGGAACAGAACGCCACGCTGAGGTGACATTTACTTGTGACTAATGCTTTATGTGTGAAAGTGGTAATAACAGCCTGCTTGCTTGTTTTGGTTAAGCTAATTTACTCAGATAACATAGGAAGTCATATTTTACAGACACCTTAATGTGATAGAATATTGTAAAGTAATAGAACGGATGTACGATGCATTGCCTTTTTCACAAGGTACGAAGTAAACCAATGTTCCTGCACATTAGCTAACCAAATCAGGGACAGCAGCAAGGATCACTATGATAGTCAGTCAAATTACCTTTCCTGTCAAGACCTTGCTTCTTTTAATGACCTCACAAAATAAAAACTGGAGCTTTGAGGCTAATCTATAGGCGAATGCACAACTAAGCATTGACCGAATTCACTTTAGAGCTACTGTTCAAAGGTTTTTTTAATTTTTATATGTTCGTGTTTTAAGGTTCTTATGCTCAACAAAGCCCGTATTTATTTGATCAAAAATACAATAAAAAAGTTATTTTGTGAATTATTATTATTATTATTATTGTTGTTGTTGTTGTTGTTGTTGTTGTTTAATTTTAAATAAAAATATTTTAATATATTTAAAATATTTAATATATTAACATTTTAATATATTTTAAAATTTAAATTATTCCTGTGATGGCAAAGCTGAAGTTTCAGAAGTCTTTACTTAAGCCTTCAGTGTCACATGATCCTTCAGAAATCATTTTAATATGATCAGTTGGTGCTCAGGAAACTTTATTATTATTATTATTATTATTGACACAGTGATTAATACAGTGACCAAGTTATTATTATTATTATTATTATTATTAACTTTATTATTATTATTATTATTATTATTATTATTATTATCCATGGTAAAAACAGTTGTGCTGAATAAAAGTTTGCAGAAACTAACTAACTAACTAACTAACTAAACTTACTATTATTGTTTTTATAGTACTTCACCAGGGTCTCTGGGAACACAAACATTAAAAAAAATAATAATAATAATAATAAAAATAATCTCCACAGAAGATGAGGGTTATTCCATCTGCATTTTCCCTTTGCACTAAATGGTTGCACATAGGTTGAAATGACCTTGTCGATGCAGATGGAGACTTGATTGTTATTTTTAATCCAACATCATCTGTTTATTCAATTATGTAGTGTATTCAATTTACTGCACTAGTAATTTAAAAGATACATCTAGCATAGCATTGCTTAAACTACAATGGATTTCTAGTTCCTACACTCTCAGAAAAAAAAGTACAAAAGCTGTCACTGGGGCGGTACCTTTTCAAAAGGCACACCTTTGTACCTAAACAGTCCATATTGGTACCTTTAAGGTACATATTAGTACCTAAATTGTACATATTAGTACCTAAAAGGTACAAAAGTGTACCTTTTGAAAAGGTACTGCCCCAGTGACTTCTGAGAGTGTAGTTTTGGATGAAACAGGGACAGGATTTGGAGGTTAAATGTTGAAATTAAGCAGTACTTTGAGCAAATGTTAACAGAGCTGCACTGTCTTAATTCACCTACACTCTTAAAAATAAAGGTTCCAAAAGAGGGTTCCTCTTCAGGAACTCGAGCTGCGTTGGAGTACGCTTCGGGAACGCCCTTCAGCGTGACCCAGCGGTCTCCGGCGAGCGCTTCTCTCAGTTACCGCCCGGAAACGTAGCGGTACTAAGAGGCTCGCGACCTCCCCGGAAGTCTCTAGAGCAGCTAGTACGGTCGTGCCCTGCCGGTTAGCCGCTTCAGGGCACCGAGCTAGCTGCTCTAGGCGCACCAGAGGCCAGTCTC
>NW_015630348.1:4103403-4111388 GCF_001515625.1 Sinocyclocheilus rhinocerous | reverse complement strand
AGACGACGTGGGTCTGAGGGCCGTCGTTTCCAATAGGAGGCGTCAGCTATGAGAGTCCTGATGCTGTGGATCAGGACCTCGGGGGGCAGGCCCCTCTGGGGAAGAGCGGTGTACACCGCATTACATGGTGCCCGTCTCTCCTCAGTGCCCTCAGGAGATCAGTCTGCCAGCGTGGAAACTACTGCCAAATGTGTCTCAGTGGATCCTGCACACTGTAGAGAAGGGCTACAGAATCCAGTTTGGTTCTCCTCCGCCTAGTTTCAACGGGTTTACACCCACGCTGGTGGGCCCCGAGCAGGCTCTGGTCATGGAACAAGAAGTAGTTACTTTTTTGAGGAAGGAGGCCATCGAGGTGGTCCCTCCTCATGCAAGACAGTCCGGGTTCTACAGCCGGTACTTCATAGTTCCGAAGAAGGATGGAGGGTTGCGTCCCATTTTAGATCTGCGTCAGTTGAACCGCTCAGTCATGCGACTGAAGTTCAGGATGCTCACTCTCAATCAAGTCGTGTCTCAGATCAGGTCCGAGGACTGGTTTGTCACGATCGATCTAAAAGACGCATACTTCCATGTAGCCATCCTTCCCACTCACAGGAAGGTCCTGAGGTTTGATTTTGCGGGCAAAGCGTACCAATATTGTGTTCTTCCTTTCGGCCTTGCACTCTCACCCGAGAGCTGGGGTTAAGACTAAATGCCAAGAAGAGTGTGCTTTCTCCATTACATAGGACCACTTATCTTGGCGTAGTGTGGGATTCGACCACGATGCAGGCACGTATGTCCCCTGCTCTGATCGAGTCGATCCTTAACGCAATCGCGAGAGTCAGAGAAGGCGATCTCTACAAGGCACGTAGACCAGATCCTTGTGTGGTCCCAGGGCAAACTTCTCTCGCTGAGAGCAGTTTACATTTCTGGACATCTCAATTTGGGAGCAGACATCCTGTCGATGCAGGGGCCGAGGCCCAGGGAATGGATGCTTCACCCCAGGGTGGTGAAGCAGATATGGAGAGTTTTTGGCCAGGCCCAGGTGGACCTGTTTGCGACTCAGATGACATCGCACTGTCCCCTCTGGTTCTCTCTGAGTCATCCAGCTCCACTGGGGCTGGATGCCATGGTACAGACGTGGGGCCATACTTTCGGCATCTCTGCCAGCGCTTGCTTCACTCCTAGAAGCTGACGCTGGTCTCACCACACGTGCTTTTATAGCTTCCTGGTCATTACGTCACCCGCCCGTGACGTCTCGCCCATCTATTGGACTGATTACACAAGAGGTTCAGAGCCGGTCACGCTGAAGGGCGTTCCCGAAGCGTCCTCCGACGCAGCGTCTCGTTCCCTCGAGGAACCATGGTTACATACGTAACCTGAGACATTTTCACCGTGATGCCATAGAAGAAACAGTTTTGGTTCCCCAAAGAACCTTTCAGTGAACAGTTCTTAAAATAACCATTTTTTTCTTAGTGTGAACAACATTTTAATAATCTAAAGAAAATTTTTTCACTGCAAAAACCTTTTGTGGAATGTAAAGTTTCCATGGATGGTAAAGGGTCTTTGTGGTACCATTGATGCCAATAAAGAACCTTTATTTTTAAGAGTGTATACTATGCCCTAAAAGTATGCACTCTTTTTGTAAATAAGTATACTTTTGAGTACATTTTGAAGACGATTTGGGATATACAGTACTGCTGCTCTCCTAATTGTGTCTTTAACAGACCACGCTGTCGCATATTACATACATACTGTCACCCTAAACTGGCCTGTCAATCATCTTGTAACAGTTAATGTCCTCATATACACACTCCACAATTTAGTTCATTTTAATTTGTGCTACAGTTCATTCAACTTAAAAAGAAAAGAAGTACCACATTGATGAAATGGCAGAGTCGTGGGTCTTTCATGCGGGAACAATTAATTATAATTCTGAATACTGTGGTATTTAGGACAGATAGTATTGAGATGCAGCAGTGGACGTATTGGTGTTTAATGTTCTGCTATATTGGAGTTGTGTGGGTTTTCATTGTGATGAAGAATAGAGGTTGAACACAGACTTGTGTAACAAATTTGTCCTCCAATTTGCTTTAATCAAAGAGCATTAATTGTGTAAATGCCAAATGCAGTGCTCAGTCTCCTCTTCCTTGTGTTTCCATGAAAAAATAAAAAATAAATAATAATAATAATAAATAAAAAAATGTGCATTTAATTTAACATGCTAACATGTGCTAATATTAGATAGTAGTTAACTGCAAATCCAGTGTTTCACTCAATTCAGTTTAGAGTAGGATTTACTTAGATTTGTTTCCAACAATTACTAGTGAATTTCACAAATAATTACAAAGAAATGGCAAGCAAATACATTGAACTAAACATGAAATTTTGAAGTAGCAAGACTGAAATACTGTTTTCCTTGTAAATGCACTCCAATAATCTTTATTTATAACTTTGAAAAAATATTTTGTGGTGTTCTCAAAGTGTATGATTAGTTTACAGTTGAATTAAATGATAAGAAAAGCCATATCCAATGTGTGGAGTTAAATGCAGACAAATAATTATTTATTTGAGTAAATACAACAGACAATAAACCCATCAGGAAAGCAGTGTGTAGCAAATTCCAGTGTCTTTACATCTGTTTAACATCCATCTAGATCCACCAGAACTGAAAACCTTCAATACAGTTTGAATTATCATAGAATTGATCTTGGAGCTGTGGTACCTTCATATAAATGCTTCCTTGTGCTGTATGGCTCTTTCTTAGCCCTGCAAAGTTCAGTGTGAACTTGAAAGACAGCAAAGGACACTCTACAGTAATGGAAGTGGTTTGTGTCTTATCACCCACTCTCGCCAGCCCCACATGTGTGTAAGAGAAAGATTTATCACACAAATTAACCTGTGAAAATAACTTTCTGCATGACTACCACCTTTGATCACAGCCACTGTCTCCCTCTCCTGAAAAATGGTGTTTGTGCACGACTAGGAGTAAATACACTTCGCTTTTGGCTTTTTCTAAATTCTTTGCACAGTTCATAAGGACCAGAGTTGCATGTGTGTGTGTGTGTGTTTTTTTTTTCCTGATCCGAGCTTTGAGCCTTTTAAAGAATTGTTTATGTAAAATAAAATGCGGATCTGTCAGTCACGACGCCCACTTGTGCTCACAGTCTTAACCTTACCCTCCACGCCGACCAATGAAAGCAATACAGCGCTAACAGTTTCCAGAAAAGCACCTAAGGCTAAATGCAACATTTGCTCTCTTTCACACACACGAATATCACCAAACAAACCCCAATTAACTAACGCACACTGTACCCACACATTTATATGCACGAATCAACCTCCTACAGAACTTTCCTTCAACAGTTCACACAAATCCACAGGCAAAGATCCCATCTACAGCTTCAGGCTATTCAGCCATGACGTTCTGGAGCGCTAGTGGTCAGTTATATACGAGGGCTGCGGATGTTTGGGCTGGCCGGGGGGACTGCAGATCAGAGGGTACTGGACTGCCCAACCAGCCGGAAAACTAGCAGCATGTCTGCTATAGTATGGGGCCGCTGGGTGCTGGAACCAGGTGTGAGAAAGAGATGTCATGCTCCAGAGGGCAAGCCAACTATCTACAACACCCCATTAACCTACTACTGAGAGGAGAGCGACAACTCCCATTTCAGTCGAGAGAAAGAAAGAGAGAGCATAGAAATGAAAACAGAGATTCCACTTTGGGAGGAGGGAGACGTGGCTGCTGGTTGTTGAGATTATTTGAGGTGAGTGGCCAAGGGACACAAGAAACCAAAGTGACAAAGGACAGCTGGAGAAAAAGCGCAACAAAAGGAAACATTGGGGAGATAATGGAGTAAAAGATGGAGGAAAAGAGAAAGATGAATGGAATACTGAAGGATAAGATTAAAGACACAAAAAATAACAAGGCTTTTTTTAACATGATACTAAGGTAGTACCATGTTTTTTTGGGGTTTTTTTCCATCATGGTAATAGCATGTTTGTGAAGGCAATCGTTCAGTATGAGAAATTAACCAGGTTAAGTGTTTATGCCTTCACTGACATGTAGCCTAAAGGTTTGTATTCAATTTCATAATGAAGAAATAATAACAAAAAAGAAAATCAGAGGCATTATTTTTATGTCTGTTTGTAATACATTATCATTCAAAAGTTGGGGGTAAGGACATCGTTAAAATAGTCCATGTGACATCAGTGGTTCAACCGTAATGTTATGAAGCTACTGTACGAGAATACTTTTTGTGTGCAAAGAAAACAAAAATAATGACATGATTCAGCAATTTCTTCTCTTCCGTGCCAGTCTTCGATGCACATTCATGACTGTACCACGACGCATGCCTGTGGTGCTGCTGACGAAGGTAGGGTGCCACAAGTTTATTAAAATTTCCAAAGGGTGCCGCGACTAAAAATAGGTTGGGAAACACTGGTTTAGACATTTGGACCGCTGTGTGTATTTGAGCTCTCAGAACTGATCGCACCCTGTATATGAGAACTGAAGAAGTGGAGCGTGCGCGAGAGAGAGCAATGCTATCAGAGCAATTCTGCCTATCCCGCCTTCACTAACTTTAAGTTAATCGACAACGAATTGTGACTCCCGGGAAAAACGGGATGTCTGGTCACCTTATCCCTACCCCTTCGGGTGCTAAGGCCATTGTTTCAGATCGCTAGTTCGCATTTTATTAGCCTATCTGTCCACTGCGGCTGCCATACTGAGACTAGATATATGCAAACGCCCCTTATCCGATTGCAATCTAATGACAGGGATGCACATTTTGAAAGAGGACAGTTAGCCGATTCTATAGGATGTATTTTGAATGTCCTGTAGTCCTCAAATAACATATAGTCCCATCTTGTCTAGTTAACGAAGACACGGCATAAATTTCGTCATAATTTCGTCATCAGATATTAGTTTTAGCTCGTCAACGTCTCGTCTTAGTCACAGAAAAAATGTTCGTTAACGAATATTTTTCGTCGTCGTCTTCGTTGACGAAATTAACACTATCACACAGACTATTTTAATGATGTCCTTACTACCTTTCTGGGCCTTGAACGTGTCAGTTGTGTTGCTGTCTGTGCAGCATCAGAAAGCTCTCGGGTTTCATCATAAATATCTTAATTTGTGTTTCGAAGATGAACGAAGGTCTTACAGGTTTGGAACGACATGAGGGTGAGTAATTAATGACAGAATTTTAATTTTGGGATGAACTATCCCTTTAAAATATATTGAAATAAAAAAAACAGTTATTCTGTATACTGTTTTGTTCAAATAAATGCAGCCTTAGCACAGGTTGCAGTATGTATATATTTTGCAGAACATTTAGTGTGGTATCTTTGCAGCTACTTTTATATTTGTTACTTAAAGTCCCCATGAAATCAAAATTAAAGTTTTTTGGGTGTTAGTATCAATATGTTAGTCTTAAGGTTATCTATAAGGTAGTGTGCTCCAAAACAGTGACAAAATTCGCATTTAGAAGATATAAGCATTCAAAGCTTGCAGTTCGTCACTTCCGCCAAAACGGCTCAACTATTTTTTTGCTGTCACATCTGTAGCGTCTGGACCAATCAAACACACAATTTTTCATTTGAGCTGGCATACCCTGCGGCTTTACGGAGCTCAACGGCTCTGAACGGCTCTAGCCCAAGCTGTGATATAAACGAATGCTATTGGCTATTTTAAAAAGGGGTGGGGCTGCTTGATATGTCCCGCCCTGCCTTCTTGTTTCAGTTAAAATGACGTCAACACATAGAGTAACGCTGCGTGTTTCTAAGCATTTCAGGGGACCTTTAATGTTAATTTTATTATTAAGAGCAATAATTGTCCATATTAAGCATTTATTTTATTTGAATGATTCAGTTAAACTACATAAACAGACAATATTGTGTGTAACTAGCTCAAGCAGTAGAGCATGGTGCTATCAACACCAAGATGATGGGTTTAATTCCAGGGTGTTGCATAATTTGATGAAATGTATAGGTTGAATTAATGTCCCAGAAAATCAGTGTTAGGGCGTAAATACTGCTTCTAAAAGGTTCATTTCTGACTCATTTTCATGGTATGTATCGTACTATAAGTACCATAGTATTACTATCTGATACCATCATATCCCACGGTACTCCTACAGCACTTTTAAAAGTGAAAAGGAATGTAATCACGCCCAAAAAAGAAAGAAAGAAGAGTATGAAAAGAGTTATAGATGAGGAAAAAGGGCAATGGAAGGATTGAAAAGAGAAGGTAGAAAGATTTAAAAAGCATTAGAAAATTTAGTATTGAAGAAGGAGTCTGCTTAAAAAAACAGACAAAGAGACAGTGATGAAGTCATGATAGACTTTGTTAGAAGCGTAACACCAATTTCTGTAAGATGACAAGAGAGATAAAGAGCCATTTAGCATGCCTTTTTGGAAACTACGAAATGAGAGTGTGTGTTTGGGTGGAAAAAATGAATGAGGTATGGAGAACGGATATAAAGGAGATGTGCAAGCATGCGTGTTTGTGAGCGGGTGGCTGTTGGCTGTGGGTGGGAGCCTGTTTATAGGGCTGTCAGTGAAAGTGGTCTTCGAATGAAAACCAACCACAGAAGGAGAGAAAAAGACAAGAAATGCCAAAATTGAGCATGCACACACATATACACAAACACCATGTTCCTTCTGTAGCCGTGGCTCATCTGTGTGGGTGTGGGTTTGAGTTACAGTCACGGGGGTCCGATTTGACACGTCTTAGTTACATATGGTTAGCAGCGTGTTTTTGTGTTTTTTTTTTTTGGATACAGCGTCAACTAAACTGTGCAGTCAACATTCAACATTAAATTTGATTGTAAATTTGATTGTAATAAATATCAGTTTATGCAGATTTGATTCCTTTAATTGACACAGTCTTATCTCATTAAGTTGGGGCTCAAAGAAAATAAATCCTGAGTTATACATCTGGCAAACCCATTGTGGTGGTGTTCGTATATTCTCATTTTAATATGTGGGCTCCGACATTATATGAAGGCAGTAAAAGCAGGTGCAAACAAGCCTTTCCTCGCCTACACCATGTCACATATATAAGAACTGATATGTGTTTATACTTCTCATAACACCATCTCTTTGTGACAAGTCTGAACAAGTGTAATTTATCCATGTATATGCATTTCAAATGTATGCCTGTATCAGCTTTACCCATTTTTTCTGCGTTTGCTGTGGTCTTGTTATACAAGTCTCAGAACGAAGTGCTGTTGGTATTTTGGCGTTTGATTCGTTATATTGGTTTAGCTGCGAGTGGAGCGCATAGTTCAGCTTGCTCTGTGTGGGTGTGCATTAACAGCTGATGGGATTCTGGGCAGAGTTTGTAATTTCACACCTGACCACTCATCCACGCCACCGCTGGGCACTTAACCGAGCTGGCAGCCAGAGCGCACGCACACACACGCGTGCGCAACCAGAGCAGGTTTCCATTGACATTGTAAGGGAAACAGGTCAATTTAGCTCAAAGGGAATCATTTAAGATTTTAAAGGGAATTTGGACAGAATCACTGTTTTACGGCTGATCACTGAGACGGCCAGCGATTCATTGAACGAGCCGTATAACATCAACTCTGCAATGGATATTAATATCCAAAATATAGTGAAAACACTATTAATTAGCACAGTAACAAGATCGGCAGTTTAAGACATTAACTTGTAAGCACAAAACACAAGATACTTCTCTTTTCAATATAAATAAGGCTTTATTGGATAAATCTAAGACATATAAACTAATCTAACACATAAACACACGCATTCACACAAGTTGCAGAAAGACAGAAAGTGAGGAAATAATTAGTTTAAGACAATGAAAATGTGAAATCTCAAGTTTACAGCAATATGTGCAATTGCATAGATCTGAACAACCATCAATCACTTAATTAACCCTCGCATTGAGTTCCTCAATGAGGTTAAAATTTATATTAAATGCACCAGTTCAGATAGAATCTGGAGGTACTTGCGTTGCGTCCGGGGTTCCCTTTGTTGTC
>NW_015630348.1:4092197-4103032 GCF_001515625.1 Sinocyclocheilus rhinocerous | reverse complement strand
CACACACACACACACACACACACACACAACTAGAGCAGGTTTCCATGGACATGATGCTCCTTGAATGCTATCTGCCCTGTTAAGTGACTGTTTAAATATGAGGGAAGAGGAACAAATGGGGGCTGGTGTGACTGCTCGACAACATGAGAACAGCTGGTGTAATCGGTGATGGCAATGACAAAGATGTTTTCATATAATTCATGACTCTTCTCTTCTGCATTTTGCATTAGCATGCATGTCAGCCTCAAAAACGTTACAGATCTCTTAGGCAAACATAATCGGAGATATAAAATTATCTAATTTCAACGTTAAGAAACGGTACTACAAGAGCAGTTCCTCATAAAATAGCAATTTTGTCATCATTTATGCAGCATTATGTCAAAACCAGTATGACTTACTTTCCTTTGTAGAATACAAAAGATGTTAGGCATCCAATACATGCAATAAAAGTAAATGGTGAACACGGCTGAAGAGCATTATTCAAGGCAACATTTCAAAACAGAGCAAAACAAAAGTCATATTAGCAAACTGTCCCCTTTGTTTGTTTGTTTTTGCTTCTTTTTTTTGGCAACGAACCACATCTAAAAATGTGTTATATTATGAAATATGTAAATATTATATATTGCTACTCTAGAATCATTTTAACCACTGTGAAGTGCCAAAATGTCTGCCTGTTTTTGCTTATCCATGTTGGCTGCATGAAATAGACACTTGCAATCAAGACGTTGACACTGTTAGTCATCATCGTAGAGGTGCTAATTAAACAAAATTGTGTTGTTCACAAATTTTGGCCCTCCAAATCTATTTCATGTGAAACCGAAACCCCAATGACAATGACAATCACAATGACCTGCGAGT
The DNA here is from genome assembly GCF_001515625.1 of Sinocyclocheilus rhinocerous. Taxonomy (NCBI): domain Eukaryota; kingdom Metazoa; phylum Chordata; class Actinopteri; order Cypriniformes; family Cyprinidae; genus Sinocyclocheilus; species Sinocyclocheilus rhinocerous. The sequence goes on along the minus strand of NW_015630348.1, from coordinate 4,102,174 downwards.
GAGTAAAAATTACTTTTTTTTAGCAAATTATCCCTTAACATTCTGTCTTGAGTATTGGTTTGATTCCATAACCTCTATGAAACAACCAATTTGTCTCTCCTATTCACACAGGATCTGCTGTAGATGGAGCTGTGAAGGTCTCTAGGTGAATGAAATGGTGGGATTCATTATAACTTTCCATTTCCGATGCAGTTTTTGTCTATTGTGTAATTATTAATTACCCTGCCTCTCATTGGCTCAACATACAGCATCACTGGGGGACATTAAGAGCCAGAAAGCAGAGGACAGAGATAATGGAGATGGTAATAATGAGGAAAATGGTGTTAGCAATGGGGACATGCACTTCAGAAAGAACGAGACCCAAAGAAAGAGTCTGACATGAAGCATTACAGCAAGAAGCAGATGGGGGACATTAAAAAGAAAAGCAAAAGAGGATTGGGGATTGAACAAGGACATGGTGGAAAGAGAGACGAATGTAGAGAGATGGAAAGGGAACTGGGTGGAGGACTGACTCTGTCTTCTCTTGATTAGAAGGAAGAGGCTGTCAAGCACTATGCTGCGCATTGATTCTCTGGTATGATCAAAAGTGACACAAAAGTTTCAAGAGCGTATGTTATTTGTAATCTTCTACCTCCTTCAGTAGTCTGTGCCTCATTGTGGTGTGGGTGGTCTCTTGGTTGAGCCCCCATGAGCTTGGCACGGATATCAAAGAGCTTCAACCTGGTCTGCTGTTGATCAGAAGTCTGAGAAGACAAAAGAAAAAAGATCTGAATTCTGTTCAATATGCATCTGAACTAAACACGAGCCCCAGGGGAAAGAAAGTTCTTCGCTATCAGAATCACAAATATTCTTAACTGTCTCGCATTGGCCTTGGCATCTGGACTAGTATCAATTTTCATGAATGATTTCCACCGGGAAGCAAATGCTATTGTGTCTGCTATTATATAAGTCAAGTCAAAGAATCTTGGTAACTGACTTTGGTGTAATTTGGGTTTGAATATTGAATGTTTCTGACAGAAAAGATAGGCAGTTCAGAAAGGCTGCTGACAGCTTTTATAAGACGCACCTACGCAAACACCCTCAAGTGCAAAAATTTGCATTGGTAAACACATTCCTTGGTCTGATTTTATAAATGTATTTAAAATATTTTTGGCACTTGATTACATGTGTGCCATTAACATTGCAGGGTAGACAAGCCGTGCAACCAACGTGTGCATGGTGGAACCTTTGAACCGCTGTGGCATAATTATGTTTGTAAAATCTGAATATCGCATTTATAGACTCACCCTTGCAAAGTAACCAAGACTCAGAAGGCCAGTTAGTACATGCCGCGGACTTCAATTGGCTTTGTAACAGCGCAATGGATATTCTCTCGGCACAACATCCCACATTCAGCTCAAGCTGTTCATTGGGCCAGGATGGAATTGGGGCAGATTCAAAAGGAAACACACATTTCAATTGAGTGTAAATTGGCCCTGCATTATCTTCAAGCAAGTCCTTTCATACGCTGAAATTGACTTGCACCACATTAAAATCCAATGTCATTTTCAAACAGTGCTGTCACCATTGGAGGATAATGACTTTGCTTTTTATCTGAATGCATTGCCTTTCACGGTGTGTGTGTGTGTGTGTGTGTGTGTGAGGGGTGTCAGGGCTTAACAATGGAATAAAACATTCTTTTACTGGAGATAAAAGGCCACATAAAGATGACAGGGTGGAAGCATATAGCTGTTTTCACAAGTAATATAGTATTGTATTAATACAATTTGGCGGCAGTGTTATAGCTTTGCTTTCCGGGGTCACAATGGTCATTAACTTTGAATCTGCGTCACCGTAGATCTCGAAATTGATATTGTTGTGCATTGCAAATGACTCACTGTAGATTCATTTTCCATTGCTTTTTTTCCAGTAGAGTAGTTTATTAAACTCCAGGAAGACTGATTGATTTTGGAACTGTAAAAAATGGATCAAAGTTCAGATTGACTTTAGATTTAGACAGCTCAGAAGCTCAGAAGGGTGCATATTGCTACTGTTTGGGATATATATGGAGAATGCAGAGAAAAAGCATCATTATTACTACAGTCAGTATTACAGCAGTAATACAATTGCGGGAACTATGACAGAGAGACCTCCTCCTGTCTTTCATTGTGTTTCTGCCTTCAAACGGAAGAATCCAAGCTGTGCATCATGTAGCACACCTGGTTCCTATTGTATCTCGTCATTGCTACTATTGATTCCCTATTTCTTTTTCCCCCAGTGCATCTGGTTCTAGTGCATGGACAAGGTGTTAAGAATAATGCTGACAGACCTGTCCATCACTCTGCAAATGCATAGACACGGCATAATTTTTGCTAGAACACCTTAAACTTTCCAACTTTTTTGTATATTATATAGAAAATAAGAGACGAAGAAATGTATCACGGTTTCCACAAAAGAATGAAACAGCACAATTGTTTTCAACTATGATTTTAATAATGTTTCTTGAGCACCATATCAGCATACTAAAATGATTTCTGAAGGATCATGTGACACTGAAGACTGGAGTAATGGCTGCTGAAAATTCAGCTTTGCCATCATAGGAATTAAATAAATTTTAAAATATATTAAAACTGAAATTTTTTTTTTAATTGTAATAATATTTCACAATAATACTTGTGAAAAATATTGTAAAAATTGTACCATAATATTGATCAAATAAATGCAGACTTAGTGAATATAAGAGACTTCTTTCAAACATTTAAAATAATAATAATAATAATAATAATAATGAACAGTATTGCATACACAATGGATATATTTTGGACATTTTGGCTTATTTTTTTATCAGAATATTTAGTGAAATGCTGCTGTCCATCTCTGTTTAAAATGCAAGCTTAATGCTGTCATCCTAATTAAAAACCATATGTTGTTGTCACATAAATACTGATGTAATTGCAAAAATTAATTATATAATTTGATAGTTTTATATATTTTAATTTTTAGTAACTTTCTGGGTACCTAACTTGTCTTTATTTAACCACTTTAAGGAGCATGGGGTGCAAAGTAACGTAGCTCCTCCAAGACTCAAGACCCAAAGAACCGTAGTAATCTGATACTGTTACTTTACCATTTTACCACTATCATCCTTTTTTTTTTTTTATTATCCCACTTTCGCTCTCTCCTCTTTTCCACAATACACACATACTGTACCAACGGACACATACAGGTAACAAGAACTTAAATAAATCCCCAGTACACCAGTCTTAGTTACTGTAAGCATGCATGCGGGAAACACTGTGAGTTCGTCTGAGCGTTAAAACCGCACAGGCATTTGATTTGAGCTTTTTTCTTGCGATCTTGCCACATTCATTTTCTTAATCATCAATTTGGTCCCTAATCCTCTCGTACACACGGTTGGCATTAGCAGTTTCCTCTGAAGTGCAACGAGACTTTTCTCCATCCACCCCAGCTCCACACCATGGATACAAGCTACCAGTAATTCCCCATCTCGCAGACAGGATGACAATAAGGTACTCGACAAACACACACTGCCGACCGTGGCGCACATGAACACACACCACCTGATGGTCCATGCACTTAAAACGGATTAACTTTCATGCTGTCCAACATGGTCTGTTGCCGTTTTTAATATGAATTAAAACTAGGTAAATGCCACCATCGCTCAGTCAATAATTCCCCACATGTGCTGGCTATTCCCATTGAGTGTGTCCTTTAGCAAGGCTACGAACACAGAGAGCGATAATTCTGCTAAACACAGCTGTGAGCTGTTTAATTTCAGTGCACCAGCAGCCACTGATGTGGCATTTGACTTTTTGACTGCGCTGAAATTTGAGCTTGTTAGAGCGTCATTACAGAGTTAAGTTACCCTGTTGAACATTTGGTCAGATTCCTATTTGAATCTGTGTAAATGCTAATAGCTAAGTCAGTTAAACATTTATTGGCCACATGGTCACAGTTTTGCATTGGTGAGATCTTCAATAAAACCGTCCATTTGGGAACCTCTATATCAGCAGCTCTTATTATTATTTTATTTTTTTCCCCCCAAGCAAATACAAACCCACAGGTCTAACCTGAAGTGGCCTTGCTGACCACCTTCTTTTCCGACTCGGGCCACTGATTGACTCCTCTGCCAAATAAAGGGAAAAACACATCTTTTCCTCCCAGGAGGTTCAGGTCAGCATGCCGCTTATCTGGGCTCTTGCCCTCTAATTACTGCTGAAGAGCAATATATTTGCTCTGTATGTCATTCATTTATGAGTTATTGGCTGTTAAAATTGAGTTTACAGCCACAGCCTAGGAAAAAAACGGGTTTGAAAAAAGTATATATGCATTTCACATGTCTTTGTGTGGTGGGTTCTCTTAAAGGATTGCAAATTACTAACCCTCTGTATGAAATATAATATTTCCAAATACACTCGACAGTGATAAGTCACGAAAGACGTGTGCTAATGAGATAGGAACAAAAAAAAGAAGGCGAAAAGACAGACATTTTAATCTTTTAAAACCCAGGCAGTAGGCACATTGTTAGGCAAACTAGGTGTCAGAGTGTGAATTTTTTTCATAAAAAGGTTATTTATTTATTTCCGACTCCCGTGGTGAGCTCTAACGAGATGCAGGCTCTTTGAAGAGTTAGCCTGTCACACTTAATAGTTGGCCTTTCTGAACTTGCTAAGCTGCCTCTCCCCACGACATGCATGCCAGTCAAGGAAGGGTTCTAACAGTGTGCATTAAGACCTGCTCGGAGAAAGCTATGATTAAAACAGAGCACACGGCGTTTGTGCCGGAAAAATGACAGCGCTGTGTCTCAGCGCCGCTGCGGAGACCAGAGACTATTGTAACACATATTTTATCACAGGCGGATATGTAAGGAAGAAATTCCCTCTTTGTTGGAGATTTTCTTTACATGAGCGTAGCTGGTAATGAAAGGAGCGATGGCATCCTTAAAGTGCTGCCAAGCTGTGCGTCTGCATTTTAAACTTTAAAATGCGTATGCTTGTTTTAGACCTGATGGAGCATATTTCACATGCTGAGATGATGTATGACAGTGCAGGGTAGATATAATCTGCATATAATCTCTCCCTGTAAATCCTCCAAATGTTTGTAATCATCATTAATATGTTATTAAATTACAGGAGGAGAGTTCTACCTAAAAATAAATAAATAAATAAAAGTTTAATCAGAAGAATGTGATAGCCTAGAGGCCATTTTTTGATGTTAATGAGATCACATTTTCATTCATTACATTTATCTTCAAATGAGCAACATCAATGTAAAAAAAAAAAAAAAGGTACTGGTAATTTCATGCCAGGACATTATCTGCTATAGATTTACAGACAATTAATTTAACCTTCACACAATGTAATACAATGCGTAATTCAAAATGTGGGCAAAACACCTGTGAAACATTAATATGGACAAGTACTTAATATTACCACAGAACATTAAGCTTATTTATACTGAATTTTGTAAGTGTAAGTAAAATTTATATTACTAATTTAACCTAAAAAAGCTCTTGTTAATTATCTTGAACACATGCAAATTCACAAAGAGCAGTGCCCTAAGGAGGAAGGAGGAAACAGTAAATTGATGTTGTGTATGATGGTGCCATACATCTAATTGATCATGCTGTAAAAAATGTTGTATATGTTTCTGATAAATTTCTTCCTGTTAAAACCACTTATATGTTTAAGTTTAAAGCATAACTTTGTGTAAGTGTCAAAGTCATAAAAATGCAAATTTAATTCTTACATTCTCACTAAGACTTTTGAAAGTTACAGTAATATGATTTGTTTTTCTTTGAATGGCCATGGCATGGTGTATCCAATACATAGCCCTATACATAAATATATGCAAGGCTGTGTATTCCAGAGTTGCTACAATGTTTTCAGACATAATTACTTCCTTTTGTAAAATTTTGTATTTGGATATGTATTTAGACTAATTGACCAAGTTCACACATCAACAGAATACAGAATACAGTCCTGAATTTGTATCATTAATATGGTTGTGTTCACACATATTTTGGTTATTTACATGAGTGACATCCACATTCTATAACTGCATTCACACCCATAAATGTTCTGGACTCAAAACAGTAGGCGAAGCCCTGATGTGTGAACAGAACCATATTGGACAACTAGTTGTCTTTAATGTTATACAGTGCATAGAACTGCACATATGGATAGGATGTTGCACACTTTCATGTTTTTTTCTTCCTCCCAGTAACTTAGAGAGACAGAGATTTGAGTTGTGTGACCTCTGAAGGTTTAGATCCAGTCACTGTCCTCTACCAGAGCTACTCTGACTGTGTGCAATTCAAATGCTCCTTTCTTTAAAAGCTGTCGTCGGGATGAAACCACAAATCTCTGTTTTCAAAATTTAAATTGCCGTTTTGGATGTCGCCATCTTTGATATTTACTTTCGTCAGTGCTTTATCAGAATTGGGGTGGTCAGTTATGATCCCCACGTTATCTTATTTTAGCCAATCAGAGCTCTCTTCTTCCTTCTATCTGCTGGCACACAAATGCAAACTTATTTAAACCAAGCATTCAAAGAAAAATGTATTTGCATGTAAAATGACAAGTTGACTTTTTTGCTCTTCTTTTCCTAATCAAGCACACTGAGCCAGGTTGAAAAATTTCTGAATTTAGTCCTATCTTAAAATGCTTTGATCATAATGACCTCAAATGCTAATTTGGGCTTTAATGAACTCCCTCCTGTTTATGTCTAGTTCAAGGGGGTTACACTTATTGGAATCAGGGAATGGCTTTGAGTGACATGCAGATGGCAATTAGGGGTCTCGGCAGGAGGGTAATTCCTAATTTTCATATCTTGTGTCCTCCTTACCTGCTTTCACCTCTTCTTGGCGCTCTGTGTTGAGAATGTGTGTCACAGTTGATTGCACGAGCTCAGTATGGATAACTCTCTCGAACTTTTCACTAGAGTTGTATTGGAAGGGAAAACTTTAAGTATATAACTTTGTGTTTTACACGCGCATCAGATCCATAAGGCTGAAGAAATTGCAGACGTGTGTGGCGTGAAAAAAAAGATCATGTCTCGTGGTCAGCACTTTCTATCAACTCTATTTCTGTCAACACTATTTTCTGTTCTCAGCTTTTTTGTGTGCTCTCCTTCTCTCCGCTCTCCATCTTGCTCTTTCATTTACCTCCCCTTTTACACCTTTTTGTATATTTTTCTGGTCGCCAAGGTTGACATTTTATGGGACTTGACACATGGGTATTATTGTATAGATTTTACGGCCATAGAACTCGGAAGCAAATAATTCCACACCTAAAGAATTTTTTTCTCTCTCTCTATAACAAAATACTTTTTTTCTGTTCTCTTCAGTACTTGAGAGGGTCCGTCTAGCAGAGTTTTACAACAGTTCTGCTTTTCTTAAAGTCACTGTGACACTGTTAACTGTTATTAGATTTGAGGCCAAATACAGTATATGCTAGTATGATTTAGCAGACATGAAATTAAATTGAAATTAATTTATTTAAAACATTATGTATGAAAGTCTATACATAATGAAGACTTTGAGGGAGTCTTTGGAAGCAGCCTGTGATAATCCAAATGTTGACAGCCGTTTCAAATTACGTTAAAAATGTATATATAGTTAATACAGTTAAAAATTTATTTCCAAGTGACCTGCAGTACTGTCAATTTCTCATGCCATTGAAGTCAATGAAATATTTGTGCTCTCTGCATAAATTCACAAAATCATTTAAAACACTGCAGGCAGTGTGAGGCACCGCAGCATTTTATATATTTATATATAGAGGAGTATTTTAATAACTAGTTGATTCTTCCCTGGGCAACAGTTTTAATCCCAGACATGCAGTGGTTAAGCACTGGAAACTCCTGCTGCCTAGCAGGTCCTCCAAATGTCTTCCCCAATGGCAAGCACTGCTCATTAGTTAAATAAGTTGTGAGCATATTGATTAGAGGCGTCTAAATTAGCCCCTCGCCAAGGAGCAAGAGAAGCCCCTTGAGGGGAACACACTTAGACAGAACAAAGGACAGAGAGAGAAAAAAAAGAGTAGAGAAGTCTCAAAATGGAAACCTTCAGACTGTATCCTCTGCCATCCTAAGCAATGCCATCATTTTCTTAAGGCCTCACACTTATTGACAATGCAGTTTATTTTAATAATGAGATATGATTTAAAAGTTGTGCAGGTGAGATAGTTTGTGCCATACTTTTTTTTTCTTTTTTTTTTAGCCAAGTATGTGACAAAAAAATAACTTAAATGGTAGGGTTAGGCGATACAATTACAGCCAATTGTCCTTTAAAGGTGCAGTAGGAGATCTTGGAAAATGCTAACTTTAGCCTGATAGCACTGAAAGCGAATGTCCCACCCTTCCTGCATTCGTTGTCCAAAGCCACGCCCCCTGAACGCATATACGCTCACAGATGAGAATACCAGAAACAACATTACTACAATAGGCTACATCAGCGGTTTCCAATTCCAGTCTCCCCCACCGCCCCACGTGCGACGTTTGTTCTATTCGACTGTAAGTGCTCTGCGAAGTGGACATCACCAGATATTCCGCCATCCAGTTCGAAGCGAGCGTATATGTTCCATGCAAAGGGCATTAAAGTGTGTGAGACGTAAATTTAAATAGTATTTATTTACAGAGGTATATTATGTCACACTTCACACTTCTCTAGTAAGTTTTGTCTGTGTGTGAAGACACTGTGCAGCGCAAATGCGTGAATGAATGTTCCGAAGTGAAGTAAACTTCAACGGATTTCCCCTGCTCAGGGAATAGGGAGCAATGAACACTGTGTAGGAATCATATCGATCGGAACACAGTTCATGCACGTAGCTCACTTCTAACGAGCTGGTTATCTGAATCGGGTGTGTTAACTAAGCGAGACATGCAAAAGTTTCAGAACTCAAAACTTTCTCATTAGTCTAAAAACAGCTTATATTGAAGCCAATCTTCCAAAACGAGAAGTTGTGGAATGTGCCACTTTATGATGTAATAGTGTGGTTAAACCCCAATCATAGCGGTGGGTGTTTACTGCCAAGTCTACAATCTGCCACGCCTATTCAAAAAGAATGGGCAAAACAGGACAGAAAATAGCCTATTACTTCTAAACGATGATGTTTTTTGATGTAAAAATCTCGATAACATTATAAGTGGACCTCAGAGAACAGTACAAATAAAAAAACAGAGGCCATTCCTGACCCCTTTAATCGTAAAGACTGCTGTTCTTAAGACGCCAAACAACTGGGCTGTTAAAGGTGCAGTAGGAGATCTTGGAAAATGCTAACTTTAGCCTGATAGCACTGAAAGCGAATGTCCCACCCTTCCTGCATTCGTTGTCCAAAGCCACGCCCCCTGAACGCATATACGCTCACAGATGAGAATACCAGAAACAACATTACTACAATAGGCTACATCAGCGGTTTCCAATTCCAGTCTCCCCCACCGCCCCACGTGCGACGTTTGTTCTATTCGACTGTAAGTGCTCTGCGAAGTGGACATCACCAGATATTCCGCCATCCAGTTCGAAGCGAGCGTATATGTTCCATGCAAAGGGCATTAAAGTGTGTGAGACGTAAATTTAAATAGTATTTATTTACAGAGGTATATTATGTCACACTTCACACTTCTCTAGTAAGTTTTGTCTGTGTGTGAAGACACTGTGCAGCGCAAATGCGTGAATGAATGTTCCGAAGTGAAGTAAACTTCAACGGATTTCCCCTGCTCAGGGAGTAGGGAGCAATGAAAACTGTGTAGGGATCATATCGATTGGAACACAGTTCATGCACGTAGCTCACTTCTAACGAGCTGGTTATCTGAATCGGGTGTGTTAACTAAGCGAGACATGCAAAATATACATCATGTGTCATTCACCGGTGAGAAAACTTTAAAAGTACTACAATACCAGGAAGGAAGATCGGATTGTTAATGTTTGTCTGCCATTCTCGCTCTGTCTACACAGCGTGCGTGAACGCGCTGATGAC